>NW_017307833.1:129290-135636 GCF_000935625.1 Nanorana parkeri
GAACTTGCACCGGAGGAAAGGTCACCCTGGAAGTAGATGGTGACCCTGGTTGATGCCCGGACAAAGAGGATGCTGTCCTTCTGGAGAGAAAAAGCAGTTCACAACATTGTTGGGGAGGAGTATTGTGATCTCCGAGTGGTAACAACTAGCTGGAAGTGTTATATGTACTTAAAGTGGCCCTGTCCCCAGATGTATTTTAAAAGGAGAACCATGGGGTCAGGGCTTTTCCCCATAGTTCTCCTAAGGGTAACGGGAGGACACAAACTAGCGTCCTCCCGTCACCCTAAGCTCAGTATATAGGGAGCTACAGCTCGCGGTATACTGAGACGCCACAGCCGGAGCGGATCCCGACGTCGAGATCCGCCCAGCTGCGTGAGTGACAGCTGGCTCTGCCTATCTAGAGGCAGAGCCAGCTGTACCCGCCCCCTCCCCCGTCCGTTCCGCCAGTCAGCGCTGGAGGATTGGAGCGGGGGGAATCCAGCCCCTCCCCTGTCACGGCAGAGAGCCATGACAGGATCGAGAGGTGAGCGAACGCCGGTATGTGTTCTCTCACCTCCCGATCTACTGAGCCGACCTGTGACAGTCTCATTGTCACAGGTCGGCTAGAACTATGAGGCGAGTTGAAATCACTCATCTCATAGTTCTCCTTTAAGAGGAAGTAAAATTGTTGCAGTTGAGACAGGCAAGCGGAATGAAAGGCAAAGAGAATTCTGCCCATCTTCATATACACCACCACCAATGCCGGCCATGATCCTTATACAACCATGATAGTAGTGGGATTGGGTCACACATCGCAGGCAAGATGCGGCACATCCAATCCAGCATGTTGATGAACTTTGAACGCTCAGCTGATCATGTTGATGTCCGTGGAGGGAAAAGAACGGCCGGGAGTTCCGTTTACCGGAGAAGGCCGAGATACAGAATGAGGAATAAAATCGACACTTTTTATACCATTTCCTCACCAATCGCGAAATGCGCCGATTGGAATTTGGCCGAACTCTAGGCAACCCGCGCAGCAAACAGGAGGAGCGGCGTGGAGGAAGGCATTAGGGGCCCTTTAATAAATATTACCTTACCGAGCCTGACGGGTGTACTTTGTAAAAATAAAAGACAAAGGTAACTTTACCGCAATAAATACTTTTAATTGGAGAGAGATCGCCGATCTTCAGACACAGGAGCGGTCACAATATCTGTGTAACGTCATTCTGCCGAATGCAGCAGCGGTCCCGGCGGTCCTTTGTTCACTTGTCCGGGACGTCGCGGGATGTACAGAGATAATGAGCGGCGGAGTCACTTCTGGACTGCGCTGGAGAGGCACCGTTGTCATCACCGCGATGCTCTGTCAGCCACGGCGCAGGTTCTGCATGAAGGATATTGGATTTCTGCATTTCCATGGATGGTTCTGGAGGTCTCAGGAGAGCGGGGGGGGGGGGGGGGCGGAAGGTTCATCAGAGCCTTACGCAGCTCGTTCCCAGCGAGATTCGCCACTACTCGCCACTACATTAATCTTCCAGTGACAGCGGTCCAGGTGCACTTGTCACGCCAAGTCACCCGTGCAAAATGGCTCCCCCGTGAAATATGTAAAACATCAGACCGCGGCCACCGACTCCAGAAAAAGAGAAGCCACCAGACGTAGCGTAGCGGGCTATCGATCAGTGCTGCTCAGTCTTTGCAAGGCGCATCCCGAGCTTCAATGACACCCCGGGTAACCTGTCCTCATAAGAGGGTCCCCCTCCAAAATACTGAACTGTCATAAATCCGGGGCCTTGAAAATGAAACCCTATGGGAAAAAAAAAAACTGCTGTGAAAGTCACACTCTGCTTCCATTGCACAGAGATTCAGCAGGATTTTTACAGTGCTTCCAGGCACCGGTGCAGGTTCCCTCTCGGAGAACTGGTACTGGAACCAGGGAACCAGCGCTGTCCTGCAAAAGAGGATAGCAGCAATGCAATGGCTTCATAGGGAGCTACAAATGATGGATGCCAGCAAGCCAGTTACAGCATTTATAAAGCTCCGACATATACTGTAGTGCTGTACAGAGAACACCGAGTCAGTCACATCACTCTGCACCAGAAGAGCTTACACTCCAATGTCCTCACCAATCGCACGCCATTATTAAAAACGACACAGCTCTGATATGTTCTGCAGTGCCGTACAAAACATGAATCCCAAACTGATCCACCCACATTGGTATCTATACTAGGAGGAGCTTACTCCCTATCCCAGCGTGTTATCCGACGGGAATGACGGATGTCTGAGAGATAATTATTTACCATGTACACTGGTATCTCCCATCGGCAGTAACAGCTACACAGCAAGACAGGTGCTCTTGAAGCAACGTGAATGGCATTCTCCATATCGGCCAGCAGAGAGCAGCACTGGCACTCAGGGCGGCAGCGGGAGGGGATTATCACCATGTAAGAGCTACATGAAGAAGCTACAGAATGAGAGCGGATTAGTGAAAAGGGAGAGATGGGAAATTGCGAGAGCCTCATTACAGCAGGAGGATGGAGAGAACAGGAAATCATGGCGCGCGCTTACGGCTGTTAAAAGGGACAGGAAAACCAGAATACGACGACGTTCCATCCACGCTCTGCAGCCAACATGGAAAGTCAAATACAAAATTCCTGTTATCAATATACAGATAAGTATATCCGCTACACTATTGCTGTTCCCTATTATTGGGGGAGGGGCTGTGTGGGGGAAAAAACCAGTGGATAATGCAGCTTCCCCAGCTCCACCTATTGGCTCCTGGATGGGACCAAGTGGCTTTGAATTTGGACGTTAGTCTCCTACCCTCGTTATACTACCGAGATCTACCAGAAAGGTCTCTACTGCCATCTTTAAAGGATCATGCGACTTCTACAAAAACCATCAGGTTTGGCCTTTGACAAAAAGGTCCTGCACCCAATTTTTTTTAATGGTTTATAAAAAGGTCACCAGCCATACGTGACAGGCGATGGTCCAATAAATGCCGAGCAGACATTTTGTGACTGTTCCGAGTGATACGAATGATATAATGGAGCGTCAGTTGGCCGTTATGGTCGCACCCAAACCTCGTGACGTTAATCTCTTCCGTCGGTCTCTCACCAGCGGACATGCCTACTAGACATCTCAGTGAACCATCTTAACCCAACAAGTAATGTTTAGAGCTTTCCAGCTAGTCCCGTTTTCCCAACCTTTCTGACCTCTGATCTGACACACACACACACACAGATAGTTGTCCGAATTGTACATATACAGGTACACACCATATGGCAAAGTGTTTTGTGGACACCTGACCATCACAGATACTGGGGGCTTGTTGGAGATCCCATATAAAAACCAAAACCATGGGGATCAAATAGAGTTGCACCCCTCCCACCTCCATCCTTTTTCCGGTTACACACCATCCTCCACTCCTCTGGGAAGACTTTCCAGAACATTTTGGAGGGTGTCTGTGGGAATTTGTCCCATTTGTGAGGTCAGGTACTGATGTTGGATGAGAAGACCTTGCTGACAATCAGTTTCCAAAGGTGGTCAGTAGGGTTGAGGTCGGGGCTCTGTGCAGGACACTCGAGTTCCTCTACACGAACCTGGTCACCCCCTGTCTGTATGGAGCTGGCTTTGTACACAGGGGACAGTCATGGTGGAACAGAAAAGGGTCTTCCGGCCTTGTGGTCACAGTTTGGTGAAGATCACAATTGTCTGCAATGTCTTTGTATGATGGAGGATCACCAGAACCTTCACTGGAGACACCTGAACCCCATCATCTGGAGGGGGGGGGGGTCCACATACTTTTGGCCATATAATGTAGTTGTCTGAATTAGACGGTCCACGTTGGAATGATCTTTTGGGTCCGCGTCCGTTTCCCTCCACTCCCGGAGAATGAAGAAGCCACATTATCAGGACACTGGCGTCCTGCCACGAGTGATCAACATCACAACGCAAGTTGCAGCAGTCAGGAGGAAGAGCTCGGAGCTTGTTAACCACTCAAGACGCCTTTCGATGGCCCACTTCTACTGGCGTCTCGGCAAAGTCTAAGATAATCAGTCACGGCGCAATAACGAGAAGGCGGCGCCCTGCCTACGACGCCAACATGCAGCAGCTGGAGAAATCTGAAAGTCCTGGGACAAAAGGTTTGCTGGGACTTTTAGTCTCCCAACCCGCCGAAGAACCAAAAATTACCCGGCGGTAATACATAACGAGCACCGCTCTCTCCTCCAAATGCAATCAGCGCTGCGTCTGCCTCCTGCAGCTTTAGTAATTACCGTCTCTTTTCATCCGCGCCTCCTCTGACACCAGACCTCGGGCCCGCTACCTCCCCTCGCTCTGTAATTACAAGCTAATAGTTTAAAGGGTTTTTTTTTTTTTTTTTCCTTCTCTTGGGTCCCAGTTCAAGCACCAATTCCCTCCTCCACCACCGCCCACCCCCCCAATTCCGCTCCTCGTTAATAATACCCTACAATGTACGGCACAGCGGGAGCCAGGGTTAAGTCACTGGAGTGGCAGGACCACTTCTAATACCCCCTCATCAGCCGCGCACAACATTTCTCAACAAGGCCAAAAATAAACCCTTTTACTGCCGGACGTGTACCACGGGGCTGCGTTACTGCTGTAGTGCAGAGCAAAACAGGGAGGAACGTATACAAAAAGCAACTGACCCCCCCCTCCCCGTCTGTGTCATACAGCCACAAAGAAGCCAGCAATATAGGTCAGGAAGGATTAGCAGCAGAGTATTTCAGGAGAGGAAGGATCAGAGTCCTCCATCAGAGCAGAGTATATCAGGAGAGGAGAGTTATAGAGGAAGGAGCAGAGTCCTCCAGCAGAGCATATCAGGAGAGGAGAGTTGTAGAGGAAGGAGCAGAGTCCTCCAGCAGAGTTAGGAGTCGTCGGGTCTATCAGTAATGTTGGTGGGTCGGTACTCTTCCTTCATACCAGAACATGTGTATCTGGGACGGGCGATTCGGAACATTCACGATGACACTTTGGTTCCGGGGCTCCAGATGCAGCCGGAACGGTCCTCTGGCAGACGATTTGTACGCACATTCCAGTTGTCACGCAGCACAGGACGCCGTGGCGGTGCCAATGAAAGTTGTACAAGTCAGCCATTGTGTGCAGCGCCTCTGGCGTGTTCTCTCCTCTCACTGCTGACACCTCGTCTTGTGTCCTCTGCTGGAGAGAGAGGAACCCATCGCAGCCCAACTCCTCACAAGGGACGGTACCAGGCCACAGCAGCCCAACACAAGATTAAAGGGCCACTCCAAAAACCAGAATTAAAAAGGGGGGGCGGGGGCTGCTCATCACCGAGTTCATACAAGTTCCTTCCACAATCCCTAAAAACACACGGATCAATTACACGCCTCCTCATAGAACCAGCCATGAGGTGTATGACTGCAGGAGGACATTAGAGTGCAGGCTCCCCCGGGGAAGACAATGCAGGAATGAAGCGTGCCATTCTCTACTCAAAGCACCCCCTTTTAGTTGTACCGTAGGCAGATGCCCCATTTGCCAGCCTCTCATGTCAGTACAATACTGATCTTCTAATTGCTGGTGGTATAGATGACGTGGGGCAGCGTCAAAGGAAAATCATCAGCAAGTGCGCCATTCCAGTTACTCCTGTAGAATTTAATGTAAGTCTCCCCCCCCTTCATGCCTTGTGTCCCATACTCTCATGGCTCATGTACAGATGGTAGTGTTAGCACCCTTGCTGAACGACTGCTGTGGTAAATATCTGTTGCACCCACTTTGTATAATCTACAAACTCCAGACCGCGTTTGAAGAAAAGGAAGTCTGTGCGACAACACTGGAGCGCGATGGGGAGACAGGGACAGAGCGTTGGTCACACTATGTAACAGGAAGGGCCTGAACAAGCACCTTCGTGGCAGGATCACTGGGGATTATTACAATGAAAGCTGCGGATTTTGAAATGCTGGGAAGTGATTTTTGAAACACGGCAACACGTCTATCAGATTTCAGTGATTGGGCTTATACTGACTCATGAAGGAGCATATGATCACTGGGAGGGGGGGGGTTGGGGGCCAGCTGACGATCACAATGCTGCTTTCCAGTATACGGCCTAAAAGGAAAAGAACCGCACGGTCCATTAACCCCACGTGTGATGTTAGAAGGCCTCGCGGACAGATGACGGAGGTTACGGGACCGCGGCGGCGGCAGTTTGCTGCATTGGTCACATAGTCTCCGTCTCCAGTTTCAGGCCGTTAATTGCACCGCCGCCTAAAAAAATCAGCCGCTTCATCCTCAAATAACCGAGCGTTTCGTAACTTAACAACCGCAATCTAATTTCTTCCTCCTGACTCCGAGTAAAAGTTCTCGGGGGGGAAGAGAGAGAGAGAGAGAGAGAGAG
>NW_017307833.1:135745-141917 GCF_000935625.1 Nanorana parkeri
CCAATATTGGGGGGTGAAAATGTCAGTACAAAAATAAAAAGTTGCCCTTCAGTTCATCAGGAAGCAGTTGGGTTGTTTTTGCGCTTCCTGGAGAAGAAGGAATAGCCGAGGTTTACGAGAGCCCGTAAAATGCCAACCTCCGCCGTTCAGATGGCACCGGTCGAGTTTATGCCGAGCCAAGGCCCAGGCGCACACACGCGGCAGAGAGTAAAAATAGCCTTTTGATAGTTTATTGTATCGGTTTTGTAGCGCGTGACCAGAGAAGGAAACGATACAAAGTTAACTCTTTGCCATTCAGAGCGGACGCGAAGAAGTTCTTTCTGCATTCATGGAGAATTCAGTCTCGGGGGCGGGGGAACCCGTACCGCCAATAAAAAAATACGGTCCGCGCCGATACAGATCCATTCGCGGGAAGATTTCCCCCTCAAGATTGGGCGATACAGAGAATTCCGATCCTTCGCACGGAGGAGGAAAATGGGAGCCAACGGGCAGGAAAATCTTCCACGAGCTCGAAAATCTCCGCGACCGGTAACAAGAAACTTCCACCGGCGGAGTCACCGGTCACCGACGGCCGGATTATCGATGCCGAAAATGAGAAGCGCCGCTCGTTATATGGCAGCCCGAGGACGTCACGCCGATGTATCCGTGACGGATACTTTGTAATCCCGTGGAAAGTTCTCTTCCTGCCCAGACAACGACGTTCCGATTGGTTACTCTGTAGCATGGCGCTTCCCGCTGTAATGAAAAGCCTACAGAGGCAGCTGAGGAGCGATCACATGACAGGCCGGCAGCGGATAGTAAAGAAGATGTAACGGAGACGCTCTGTCCCATGTGCGATTTTTTATTTTCCGTTAGTGACATAGCGCCAACATATTCCATAGCGTCCGGGACTGGTCACATCGTGCTCTCCTCCAGAATTCACTCTCTATGGTTCCACCACGGTCACAATGTGATGGAAGCTGGTAAGTTCCGGTACGGATTTGCATTTCCTGTGTTTGGGAGATTTCCATAATCCAAAACTCCATGGGGAAAAAATGGACCCAGGACTCCAGTGCTTCCAAGACCAGCTCACAAGCTGCTGCTTTGCCAACAGTATTTAAAGTGTAATGTAACCCAAGAACACAAAGGAGCGTTGTCCTAGGGTGACAACACACAGATAAGATGAGCAACGTTGTCACCCCAGGACAGTCTACAAAACACCTCCTACTCCTTGGGACAGTCTACAAAACACCTCCTACTCCCTGGGACAGTCTACAAAACACCTCCTACTCCCTGTGACAGTGGTTGTCAACTTGAGATGCAGGTTTACATAAAATATATATAAAGTGTGAACGGCCGGTTCACATGCTTTATGTCTCTTTTATAATAAAGGATTCGTACCGGACTGTGAATTTTTGCATACACCAGAACAACCAATCACGATGGCCGAAGATCCTGAACCCGGAAGAAGACTTTGGAAAGATGGCTCCAGCGAGGGAGCTCTGGGACATAACATTGCTGGAGGGGAGTATAGTTCCACTTTAAGAGGTATAGAGGGACCTGAACTGTGGCCCCTGACATCACCGAGGGCCCCCATACAATGATCAGTATATACAAAAAGCACGGTCAGAGACTGCGGACATATAACATGAGGCCTGCAGAGATCATTGCCGTTACCCCTTTACAAGTCAGTGCTCCAAGCCTATAAAGATTGCTGGGGTCACAGGGCAGCACAACAGGTACCAATGTGGCTGCAGGTTGGGCACCTGGGCCATGAGGGAGGTGTTCTGTAGTCCTAACATACTTCCAGATAACCTAATTTAAACAAAAAGGGGCAGCAGTGGATTTCTAGCAGGATCAACAGGTATTTTTGTACATAACAGACTAGAAAGGAGACCAAATAAGAGAAGTTCATTGTTAGCGTTTGCAGGAGTAGCAAAGGAGGACTCTGCAGCCACCGTGGCCCTCAAGGTCCCCCGGGGCAGAGCCAAAGGGCAGGACCTCTGCTCAGGAGAGCTCACTTGCGTTTGTTGTGAAACACGACGCCTCTGACAGCGAGCGAGCGAAGGTAGAAAAAAAAAAAAACAGAACAGGAATCTCCACAACAGATTCTCTCATTTCCCGATCCGCGTCCGGCCCTCTATTAATACTTAATTATATCTCTGGCACAGACTCGGAACCTTAATCCCAGACTCCACCCACCTCCACGCACAGGTACAGCAAAGCTTTATCTACAACACACACACACACAACCTCACAGATGCTACGACAGCCCAAAACGAAGCACGCAATACAAAGTTACAAGAAATACAATGAGGTCAGCGAAGAGCTCGGCCTCCATCAATAGAGCCTCAGTAAAGGTTACAAGTCGGAGGTTTGTTACAATGTAAACACAAGGCTCAGGAAGTGCTCAGCTGACACCCCAGAAGATAAAACTTCTTCTCAGCCGCCATATGTAGTCACTCCAAGCGCAAACACAACATAAAACATTCACAAGAGTCAATATAACACCCGGCACATCAATGCGAGGAGGAGGACCACCAATCCTGACACACACTGTATACAATCAGCAAATCAAAAGCAACAACGTTTATACATCATCATCCTCATCATCCTCATCATCCTCATCAGACCTTCACACAATCCATCCCGACACACAAACATTCACCGCAACAATTTTCTGATCTAAAAACAAAAGGTTGTGAACTACAAGAGCAACCCTCGCTGGTGGAACTACAAGAGCAACCCTCGCTGGTGGAACTACAAGAGCAACCCTCGCTGGTGGAACTACAAGACCCATAAAGACCCCGCTGCTCTGAAAAACTCTACCCGGATACAAGATTACGTCTCTTGGAAGGCTGTGATAAGCCGGATGCAAGTGGCCTTAAAGGGCCAACACAGATAGCGGAGACGAGGCTCACCTTTCATGACAATGGGAAGCCCTTTGTGTCACATCGGCCGGCTCACAGCCCATGACACAGATCCAGCCACAGGCGAGTCGCTGCACTGATCTGACTCCCAGCTCCCCCCCGAGCAGATGACCCAGCGGAGGGGCGGAGCCAGTGGCAGCCTCCGTCTACAAACACCTGCTGCTCTTGTGTCCACACCCAGTCGCTGCTCCCCAGCCTCTGTCTCTCTCTCCCCTCCACCGCCCGCCTGCAGCCAAACCTGCGGCCACAAACACGCTGACAATAGGGATCGGATTTCAGCTGCTAAAACACAAAACTCCCTCAGCAGTAATTAGGCTTCAAAGAGGGCCGGGCCAGCCCCTCTCACAGCGCGGAGATTGTGCAATTCCTTGAAATCCGACACTGCCGCTTGGCCTACCCACAGACGCGGGACGGCGGTCGCAGGAGGCGGACAATTTCGGGTTACAAAGGACGATCTTCATTAACGAACATTTTCATCTGTTTTGTTGCACGCAATGTCTGCGCATTTTTGGGGGGGCCCAGTTGCACCGCGGCCTGTTCTCCCCTAACGCATGAAATAACGCATCAACGCTATGCAGTCCATTCCCACTTGTGCATTACGGTGCGTTTTGTTTTATTGTATGCGTGTTTGTGCGATTAGGAATGGCCGTGCGTCCAGTTAACACGCCGGTTTTAAAAAAGAGATTTCCGCACAATGTTTGCGTGCGGCTTGCTGGGATCACACTGAAAATTTCCCACCCAAAGTAGGTTTGGTCCCCTTCCTAAAATTGAATGTAAACCCCCCAACGCTGACCTTAAAATATATCAACATGCATTGAAGTCAATAGCACCGCAGCCACGCCCCCCAACTGCAGTGCGGTCGCCCGCACCCGAAACGCAGGCACATTAGTGCTTGCGTTCCGGTCCAGTACGAGCTGCAAAAATAGTGCTCGCAGTATGTTTGCAGATGGCACTGGACCGGAACGGAGACACTAATGCGCCTGCGTTCCGGGCGATCGCGCTGTGGGTGGGGGGCCTGGCTGCGGTGCCATTGACTTAAATGTACGGTCCCGCCCCTGAACGTAAGAACCGGGCCCGGCTTGCGTTTCAGAGGCCGGACGCACTGGAACGCAGACTTTGTGGTGTGACCCGGCCCTAAGTTTTGGGGTCAGAGCGTGTCACAGAGGGCTTTGAGTCTTGTATCTGGACCACGTCCTCCATGTGCTGATCCTGAGGGTGTCACGACCCCAGCAGGTGAAAATGAAGCCTTGGCTACACCTCAACGGCCCTGTCAGGTCCATGGCCCCCTGTTTCTGGTCAATGCTGCTGATCTGATTTGCCCACCTGGGTTCCCAGCTCCGCCCACTGCCGGGGGATCCCACTCCATGGAGCAGCAGAAAGAAGACTCCAGAGAGCTGTAAGGACCATTCTTAAGACTCCTCAGACTGAAATAAAAGGAATGCTACAAAGCACAAACAACGTCTCACTTTTATGACTCTGAATTATTTCTGCTTTAAAGAAAACGTCACGAAATTGGCAACATTTGTAGAAACTTGTCAGCCAACCACATGAAACGAGACACGCAAACTGCACACAATGCCGAGCTGCGCTTCCCCCCGGCCCACCACCAGGAGGCGACAGATAGCCGGGAATCGGAACTAGGAGAGACCTGAGCAGTATGAGCCAGAATGTGAAGAACTACATGTCCCAGCATGACCGGATGCTCACTAGCCCATGGAGAGCATAATATAAATAGATATGACTGTTTTATGCTACAATCATCACCTGACCTGCTGGCACTTGTAGTTCCTCCTGAAGCTTGAGCGCATAAAAACTCCTAATTCTATCCAGTAAACCTGCGGCCGCGTGCAAGAAAGAAAACCCGCGACATCTAATATTGATTTTATATAATGCACTGCAGCAAGATTGAGCAGGCCTTTCGGAGTGCTCCTGTGTGGGGATCGCTGCCTTTAGTTTCTCTGCAACCCTATGGCATGGGTGGATCAGGCGTCAAACGGGCCATGTTTACTGACTGGCCACCTTCACACTAACATGGCGCCGCTTGTGGCGGTCCAAACCGGTGCCGCTGCCATGCTTCACGGTGCGGCAATTTCGACTCGCCCATATCTGGCAGGCGGCATCACCCGCTGAACGAGGCTATGGAAGTCAATGGGATTGCGTCGTAACTGCGTGCCAGACGCGCGTACACTGAATGGCCTTTCAATGTAAAATCCCTCCTGGTGATAATGCACTCGGGAGGCGGCGTAACTCATAGCAACCGTTTCACTGACTGCTGTAAAGTGTTGAATTCTGGTTGCTATTGGATACAGTACGGTGCCCTACGAGTGAACTCTGCTTACATCCTCCGCACTGTATATAGATATATATATTATAGCGTGCGCGGCTCACACAGAGGAACACGCCGCCGCCAGCAGGAAATGCGGATTTTACTGCCTCCTCCGGGATCTGCGCCTCATTCTCACCTTTCCCACGAGCTGGAAGGAAAAGTCATCGCGGGAAACAAAACCCGCGCTCCGTCTTTTTATAGCTGGAAAAGGTTAAAGAGTAACAAAGAGCGCGACGTGACGCGTCCGGGGCAACGCAACATTGTTTCCGCGTCGGACGAACCCCAGCCATCGCCTGTCCGGCGCATGTGCAGAGGTTCAAGTCTCCGCTCCGTGGTCACACCCCCCCAGGCGGAACCAAACATGGGCTGCTTCCACAAGGCCCCTCCTCAGGGCTTGCTCACACCGAATGCGGTGCGTTCCAGAGCGGTAGCCTCACAAAACTTCCTGCGTTCTGGGGTAGGAGGGGGCGTGGTGGTGCATTGAATTCAATGGCACCGATTCCCCCCTCCCCCCCCCGCAGTGCGATCGGACGCCTGGCAAAACTTTGCCTGCGTTCCGTTCCACTGCAGGGCTTGCTCTATTTTTTTTGCGTTTGCAGTGGAATGGAACGCAGGCAAAGTTTTGCCAGGCGTCCGATCGCACTGTGGGGGGCGTGTGTGGAATCAGTGCCATTGAATCGCCACGGCCCCTCCCGCTCCAGAACGCAGGGGGAAGTTTCGTGAAGCTACCGCTCCGGAACGCACTGCATTTGGTGTGAGCAAGCCCGAAGTCCTTACCGCCATGCTTGTCCTGGGTCAGTCACGTAACGCATTGAAACCAGAGGATCGCCATGACGTTGTCGCCACAGCCGTTCTCCGAAACGGGGACTAATACGCCGCGCAGGACGGACGGGTATATCCCGGCCGCTGAGAATAAATTTACACCGCAATTAACGGC
>NW_017307833.1:141974-145215 GCF_000935625.1 Nanorana parkeri
AGGCGGTATAGGGGGTGAGGGGTTTAGGCGGTATGGGGGGTGCAACCTTTGAGACGTCTTAGTGGGCAAACATAATAAATACATAAAAGAGATATTCCAGGTGGTTGAATTTATAAAAAAACAACATGTTTGTGTGTTCTCCTTTAGAGGATCGGCCTGCCCAAAACAGCGGTAGTCAACTTTCTTGATGTAGGGGGCCTTTTGTGTGGCCACTCACATCGCCTAAGGGCCGCACATAAGATTCAGTCAATGCATTGCTACAAAAAGCTGTCAGGGACTGCAGACATAGTACAGGAGATGGTCAGAGACTCCAGACATAGTACAGGAGATGGTCAGAGACTCCAGACATAGTACAGGAGATGGTCAGAGACTGCAGACATGATACAGGAGATGGTCAGAGACTGCAGACATAGTACAGGAGATGGTCAGAGACTCCAGACATGATACAGATGAGCAAAGACTGCAGGTACAGGAGATGGTCAGAGACTGCAAACATGATACAGGAGATGGTCAGAGACTGCAGACATACTACAGGAGGTCAGAGACTGCAGACATACTACAGGAGATGGTCAGAGACGGCAGACATTGTGGAGGAGAAGGTCAGAGACTGGGGACACATTACATAAGATCACTGCTATTACAGGGCAAGCAGGAAGCACAGACTGCTGTCTGAAGGAGTCCCCGGGGTCACACAGAAAATCCCGAGGGGTCAGAGGTTGGGCCCCAAACCCGACACTCCATTTCCCCTGTGACATCAGCGGCGGCATAAACAAACCAGCTTCTCTCCTTCTCATAGGCGGCACTCGCGGCCTTCTCTCACCCTCAGCCGCTGACACGGAGCTGCGCAGTTTGCTGGTGTTTAGTTTGGCGCTGGCCGGCTCTGATAACCGCGAGTGAAATATTTTGAGGTTTCTGAAGGTTATCTCAGTGACGTGGTAGTTGGGGACTTTTCTCCGGCAGCCAATTAGCTTATCTACGGTGAAAAGTTTCTTCTTTCCTCGGCATAAAGAAAGACGATATGTGTGAGTGAGCGTCATGTCAGGATGAGGCGTCGCGTCCCGAGCCTGTCCTCCATACTGGTGGATGACGCCGAGCTGGCGGAGGATCGGGATTTATGCTGAGAGATCACATGGCGGGTTCAATTTATAGAAAACAGCATTTCCTTATTACCACGGAGGTCGCGGGGAACCCACTACCAATGATTATCTACAGCTCACCGCACATTAGCCACACCACCATGATGGCCATTGAAAGAAGAACCCGCTTAGGTTGGTGGCCAATGTTAGAGGAACCGGCTTAGGTTGGTGGCCAATGTTAGAGGAACCCGCTTAGGTTGGTGGTCAATGTTAGAGGAACCCGCTTAGGTTGGTGGTCCATGAAAGAACCGGCTTACGTTGGTGGTCAATGAAAGAGGAACACGCTTACGTTGCTGGTCAATGAAAGAAGAACACACTTACGTTGGTGGTCAATGTAAGAAGAACACGCTTAGGTTGGTGGTCAATGTAAGAAGAACCCGCTTACGTTGGTGGTCAATGTAAGAAGAACACGCTGACGTTGGTGGTCAATGAAAGAAGAACCGGCTTAGGTTGGTGGTCAATGAAAGAAGAACCCACTTACATTGGTGGTCAATGAAAGAAGAACCCGCTTATGTTGGTGGTCAATGGAAGAAGAACCCGCTTACATTGGTGGTCAATGAAAGAAGAACCCGCTTATGTTGGTGGTCAATGAAAGAAGAACCGGCTTACGTTGCTGGTCAATGAAAGAAGAACACGCTTACGTTGGTGGTCAATGAAAGAAGAACATACTTAGGTTGGTGGTCAATGGAAGAAGAACCCGCTTACGTTGGTGGTCAATGAAAGAAGAACACACTTAGGTTGGTGGTCAATGAAAGAAGAACACGTTTACGTTGGTGGTCAATGAAAGAAGAACATACTTAGGTTGGTGGTCAATGGAAGAAGAACCCGCTTACGTTGGTGGTCAATGAAAGAAGAACACGCTTACGTTGGTGGTCAATGAAAGAAGAACACGCTTACGTTGGTGGTCAATGAAAGAAGAACCGGCTTACGTTGCTGGTCAATGAAAGAAGAACACGCTTACGTTGGTGGTCAATGAAAGAAGAACATACTTAGGTTGGTGGTCAATGGAAGAAGAACCCGCTTACGTTGGTGGTCAATGAAAGAAGAACACGCTTACGTTGGTGGTCAATGAAAGAAGAACACGCTTACGTTGGTGGTCAATGAAAGAAGAACATGCTTACGTTGGTGTATTGCCTTCATACTTTAGGGGATCAGTGGCAAGAATGTTCCAATTACAGACAGCTAACAATCATTGGTGCCGGTGGTTCCTTACCTGAGAAATCATAGGAGAAGCTCCACAGGTGCCATGCCACCGGCTCTGCGGAGTTACATTGGTGGCAGACCTTCCACTACTCAAGATACCCCTAACCACTTGTGGAGGAACCCCGGAGCTCCACAGAACCTGAGCTGAGAACGATCAGACTGGAGATTGCAGCAAACATACAACAAAATCCAAAATTGGAGACAGCATGGCAACCCGCGTCCTGCCTGAGAGGAGCACTTCACTCTTCACAGCTACACGCGAGGACACGGCCTGCCTGCCCGGATATAGCAGACCATGCCGCTGGATCCCGGGAACTCTAAGGGCCCCTTCACACCTGTTTGTACGGTACGCACTCCTTTTCATGCTACCTTCAGGGGACCTGTCCCTTTAAATGGGCAACATTTTCAGTATATAGTTCTATGGAATCCTATCCTCCCTGACACCGCACTTTACAACCTGCGCACTCTTGTAAAGTAAACAAATTTTACTTACTGCCTGGGGGGGGCGGATCTGTCACAGGATGTAACTTCCGGCATTAAAAGAGCACCTGTCATGAGAGAGACACAGAGGCTGCCATTACTGACCCCCGCAGCGCCGGACAGTTTCTGCTCTTCATTACCTACAGCCGGGGTTAGCCGATGATGACAACGCCGCTCGGGATTTCAGTGCAGCAGAGGCGACGTTGTCAGCTCACTACAGGAAGTTGAAGGCTCGTTCGATTTCCGGGTATCATTCTGTACTTTTTTTCAGGAATGTTACATTTCTTTATAGAAAAGGAAACTATATAAATGTATTTTTTCGATACAAACCTAAAAAAGTTGGAATGAAAACCTGCAACCGTGACAAAAGATGGCGGAGAGCGCGGATTGGATCCCAACGCCTGGACGACCTCCCTGTGCCT
>NW_017307833.1:145316-145725 GCF_000935625.1 Nanorana parkeri
AACGCCTGGACGCCCTCCCTGTGCCGTGTAAGGGGGGGGGGGGTTTGTTGACGCTGAGGCGGCGATGCTTTGTGTACAGTGTACTCTATTGTCGCGGTGTGCGCTTGGCTCTCTTGTACACACACACACCCCGCTGAACAAAGAAAACTTTATTTGCATATCGCCCGGCGCCTAGGAAGCGTATCCAAACGGCGATTTGCATGTTCGTAATACGGCACCATTAACCTGCGCCGGGAATATGTTGTTCCTCTCACATGGAAATGACTTCAGAGATCAATAGATTTGCATCCGCTCCGTCTATGGCCTGCACGGCCCCGATCGAGGGGCCGACATATACTGCTAGATCGCTGCAGCTGGCGAATGAAGTCTGAACGCTGCTAGCGAGGATTGGACGGTACAGGGCGGCCCC
>NW_017307833.1:145817-147810 GCF_000935625.1 Nanorana parkeri
CCTTCCCCCGGCCTCTTTTTTTTACAAGCCACTTATTGGGGAGCGAACGCTCACGTGGAACAGTTTACGGCGTCGCTGTTTCCGCTGCGCCTTCAATAATCCCGCCGCGCTCTCAGATTTATTTTTAACGTCTTCCAGCTTATTGCAGATCAGACGCAACGCACATATGCGAGGCAGTGCGGCGGCGTTAAAGGCGAACTCCGGGCCTCCCCCGCGCTTCTACCGCCTGAAACGGCTTCCTCTGATTTCACTGCACACTGCGAGCTTCTCACAACGTGCATCAGAAGTCAAATAGCGCCCGTCTGATTTCACGACCGGCATCATCTAGTCCTTTCCTGACTGGCCCCGCCCCTTTTATTGATTGGATTTCGATTCTGTCAATCATGGAGGTTTAGCATCACATGTGGGTGTTACCTAGGGTGGTCTGTATGCAAATGAAGTCTGCCCAGGACCGCCCACTCCTCCACACTGACACTCATCCATCAAAGCATTTTGATATTAGCATAACTCCTCCCAAGAGCCCGCCCACTACGTGAGAGAAGTACTGAGGCCGGGTGCTGTGATGTATTCAGGAAGCTATTTACAGCACCCTGCTGGCCCCTCCCACCAGCCACGAGCTGCATACAGAAGCACAGAGACCCAGTGATGACATCATCAGTTTTATTGGTAAACCTCGTTATCCTGTTGAGGGGGAAACAGGAAACAGAGATTCTGCTGTATCAGTCGGCCGTGAAATAATTTTGTTGAGCGCTTGAACAAGTATCTGTGTGTGCCGGAGAAGCAGTCGTACCAACGATCAATTAAACGATCTATGACCGATCGATCGCATCCTCAATCGATATCCTCGACCGATCACTTCTTTTGTCGGTGATGGGAAATCAATAATGTTACAGTTGTCACCGGAAGAGGAATAGAGGAGAAATCTTCCAATGGGGACACCCGTTCTGGTGACAACTGTCAAAGAGGCGACTTCCCCTTACACTGGAGAGATTTCCTCTTACTTCCTGTTGTGTCCCCGAGACAGGAAGTGGAGAGAAATAATCACAGCGAGGCACTTTGACTTGGGATGGAGATATACTATAAAGCTCTTGTGGAAGTCCAGCTTGCTCTGACGGTCATGTTCTGGGATTTGTAGTTCCACAATAGCTGAGAAGCAGATGGTGGGGGTTGTAGTGCAACAGTATCTAGTTGCTGGGAAGCACCAAAAGGGAGTTGTAGGTCAGCAACAGCCACACAATCAGAATCCAATGGCAGAGACTGCTGGGACTTGTAGTTCTACAGGGTGTATCGGTGCAGACACAGGCGGCCTTGAAAACCTGCGGCATGCTGGGACTTGTAGGCTGTAGGTGACGTGACATCAGGACGCATATAAACTCCTGTGACCCGAAAGCACAAGGCGGAGCCGTCACCGTGACTCATCGCCCTCTGCTCACACAGGAAGTCCTCTGTACACAGCGCTGATGCCGCACAGGAAGTCAGGTGTGCAATACAAAACCCAGTCCCCTGCCAAACAGAACACGGTCCCCTGCTACACGAAACCCGGTCCCCTGCCATATAAAACCCGGACCCCGGCGATACAGAACCCGGTCCCCGGCGATACAGAACCCGGTCCCCTGCCATATAAAACCCGGTCCCCGGCGATACAGAACCCGGTCCCCGGCGATACAGAACCCGGCCCCCGGCGATACAGAACCCGGCCCCCGGCGATACAGAACCCGGTGCCCTGGAAGCATCTCTGCGCCTGTAGCTGATATGAATTTTGTCTCCTGTGTGTGGTCACTCCTCAGCTCAGAACCAGCATGACCCGCGATACCAACTGCCAATGTGCAGCAGGTGGAAGATGTAGAGCAGCAAGGCGCGATCATGTGACTGGGATGATGTCAGGGTGCGATGAGGAGAAATCGTCCGTCTCTTTCTCTGCGCCGCGGGTTGGCTGCGAATCGTCAGCTCTTGCGGCGAGAAGCGCGACCGGCTGTGTTGTGTTTTCGGCGCG
>NW_017307833.1:147922-153455 GCF_000935625.1 Nanorana parkeri
CCAACCTCCACTCCAGAGGAAGCCTCCACCTCACTTCTGCCACCTTCCATCCCCATCGGCGTCTCGTTTATACTGAAATCTGAAATCAGGCTTGCAGCGACAGTGCCCACGTTGTAATCTGATTAGGAGGGAGAAAGCTGACAAGGGGGCGTCACCAACTCAAATAATAAGCAAATAGGGGGCGGGGCAGTGACACGGCATCCGCAGGCTCCAAAATGGGTTGTCACCCTCCTCCTGCGCAGCGGAGCCGGTGGCGGGGGAATCAAAGGCGTGCGTGTGTTTTCGCGGATCTTTTGGCTGCTATAAATTCTCACGTTTGGTTCGGGGGAAGGAAAAGACTTCTGTTAGATTATTCCAAGTATCTAAACTAATTCACGAGCATCTCACTTATGTTTTTACACGTTCACGTCCTTTCAAACAATCCGCAGCTTTCATTATAATAATCCCTGGCGATCCTGCCACCAAGGTCACTTCCTGTTATAGGGTGACAACTGTATCCCAAATGTGCTCCTGCGTTGTCACCTTCTCACATGCACCAGCTGGTGGAGACTACAACCGGGCCGTGACAAGACACATTGCGCATGCATGGCCCGCTGCAGAATCATTACAATTGTCCTTGTTCAGGCACTTCCTGTGACAACTGTCTCCAGCTAAGCTTCTGCGTTGTCACCTTCCCACATGCACCCCTGGAGGAGGCTACAACCAGTACGGACAACATTGCCGAGGCTCGGCCTGCTGCAGCCCGGAGATCCTGCCATGACGCTCCTTGTGTAGGTGCTTTCTTGTTAAAGGGTGGCAGTGCTCTGTCCCCGTCTCCCAGCTGTGCTCCGGCGTTGTCACCCTGTCACATGGGCTTCCGATTGAGACTACAAGTGGCCATCAGGTGATCCTGCCATGACTGTCCTTGTTCAGGCACTTCCTGTTCCTGCCTCCCATATGTGCTCCTGCGTTGTCACCCTGTCACATGGGCTTCCAATTGAGACTACAAGTGGCCATCAGGTGATCCTGCCATGACAGTCCTTGTTCAGGCACTTCCTGTTCCTGCCTCCCATATGTGCTCCTGCGTTGTCACCCTGTCACATGGGCTTCCAATTGAGACTACAAGTGGCCATCAGGTGATCCTGCCATGACAGTCCTTGTTCAGGCACTTCCTGTTCCTGCCTCCCATATGTGCTCCTGCGTTGTCACCCTGTCACATGGTCTTCCAATGGGCCATTGCACCACACATTACACAGACATGGTCTAGTGTTGTCACCATCAGGCAACCCGCCCTGAGAAATGTCATGCAGTCATCGCTGGGAGTGCATGAAGACAGGAAGTGGCTGCAAAGGGGCTGCCAGGAGATCAGCAACACAGGAACTTATTAAAAATAAGAATTGTTCAGAATACACGTAGAAGCCGAATCTCATTTACTTTTACCTCCACAAATGAATATACATCAGATTCGGGATAAACGGAAAAGACAGAGAAAATGAGCAGGGAATGGAGCGGACGCCCGGCGTCACTTAGCTCGCCCGCCCCCTCGGGCTCCGGTCCGAGGCGCTCTCCCATTATGTTTTATCGCAGGTGTTACGGCGGCCCGCGCATACGCCATTAGGCCGCTCAATTCCCATCGTCCCTCTCATCGATCACCGGACCACGGATCATTGATCCGCTAAATGACAACAGCCGGACATTAACCCGAGGTCGCTGACCCGACCCTGTGATGGGAAACACCTGTCAGTATGCAGCCCGGCGGCGCGCCACCGCCATCATCGCGCCGCCATCATCGCTCCCGGCCGCTCGGGGAACTGGAAATGAGAAGCACGCTGTGGTTACATGTGGCAGTCAGCAGGCTTTTCATGGTGCTTCTGGGGGTGGGACTGCAGGCTCTTGTCTCCTGATACTCCACCACCCTGCCTTGTAACGCTGCGACGTGTGTGGGTGTATATAGATTGTATTGCTGGAACCGCAGGAACAAAATGTCCCTTATCATAAATAGCACTCCGCTGTGTTATGTAATAGTCTGGAGGAGTGGGCGTGGCCAGGCAGACTTCATTTGCATGCAGACCGCCCACATGTGACGCTGAGCCTCCGTGATTGACGGGACTGAAATCCAATGACTGAAAGAAGTGGGCCCCGGGACAGTGAGGCTGGGGAGTAAAGGGCTAAATGATGCTGGCCTTTCTAGGAAATGAGGCGGAGCTCTATCTGACTTGCTGCAGCTTCTATTGCACATTGCGAGACGCTCCTGAAATGTGCGAGGTGCCAGAAAGGACTCGGTGACCGGGCCGTATCAGTACAGGATTACACTTCATCATCAGCCTCTCGGGAAGATTCACCTGGAACGCTATCCGTGTGCTAGAAAACCCCGCCCCCACTACATGTGTAATCCTTCAAGGGGGGTGCTGTGCTGGAGGATCCTGGGGGGAAGATATTCTGCTGCACACAGCTACTTCCTGCCAGGAGACAATTAGATTGAAGGGTTCAGTGGGAGGAGACATTTAAATTGAAGGTGGTCTAGTGGGAGGAGACATTTACATTGAAGGAGCTATAGTGGGAGGGGACATTTAAATTGAAGGAGGTATAGTGGGAGGGAACATTTAAATTGAAGGTGGTCTAGTGGGAGGGGACATTCAAATTGAGGTGGTATAGTGGGAGGGGACATTTAAATTGAAGGTGGTCTAGTGGGAGGGGACATTCAAATTGAGGTGGTATAGTGGGAGGGGACATTTAGGTTGAGGTGGTCTAGTGGGAGGAGACATTTAAATTGAAGGAGGTCTAGTGGGAGGAGACATTTAGGTTGAGGTGGTCTAGTGGGAGGGGACATTTAAATTGAAGGAGGTCTAGTGGGAGGGGACATTTAAATGGATGGTGGTATAGTGGGAGGGGACATTCAAATTGAGGTGGTATAGTGGGAGGGGACATTTAAATTGAAGGTGGTATAGTGGGAGGGGACATTTAAATTGAAGGTGGTCTAGTGGGAGGGGACATTCAAATGGCAGGTGGTATAGTGGGAGGGGACATTTAGGTTGAGGCGGTATAGTGGGAGGGGACATTTAGGTTGAGGCGGTATAGTGGGAGGGGACATTTAAATTGAGGCGGTATAGTGGGAGGAGACATTGTAGGATACAGAGCAGTAATCCCATAGACGAGCTCTGGTGAGCCACTATTGGTGGAGAGCTTCAGCCAATAGGCTTCAGTGTTATACCCAGTGCTGATTGGTGGAAGTTATTGGACGGGCTGAAGGTATCATCCTGCTATTTGCTTGTCCTGCGGGGACACTGACCCCGTTTCCTGACACACAATACAGAGAGCCGCTGGAGGAAGAATCTACAAACCTAAATACCGTGTATCACAGAAATATGGAACAGCAATGCGTCGCTGCACACATCACTTTCAGGCCGAGGTTAGAAGAAGCGTCCGACGCGTTCGCTGAGAGTCCGGCGCAGCCGCAGACACGGAAGGAAAATCGATGTGATTTATGGCCTGTAGTATATTTGTTTTGTGTCTTATCCGGGGTGCTGTTTGTACAGGTGGAGCTTTGTTGGCACAGACGGCGCTCCGAGCACAACCTGACCGCTCTCTCTGTACTCCGTCACTTGTGTGTGACAACCGTGGGGGCGCTCCGCAGGAAAGGTGGTCATGTTCCTGTCCCCCATCGTACGGCGGGCGCTCCGGTCACAGAGAGATTATCCAATATGGCAGGGATCTTATAACAGGAAGTGCCTGAACAAGGACAGAGCGTTGTCACCCTATAACAGGAAGTGCCTGAACAAGGACAGAGCGTTGTCACCCTATAACAGGAAGTGCCTGAACAAAGACGGAACATTGTCACCCTATAACAGGAAGTGCCTGAACAAGGACAGAGCGTCATGACCCTATAACAGGAAGTGCCTGAACAAGGACAGAGCGTTGTCACCCTATAACAGGAAGTGCCTGAACAAGGACAGAGCGTTGTGACCCTATAACAGGAAGTGCTTGGACAAGGACAGAGCATTGTCACCCTATAACAGGAAGTGCCTGAACAAGGACAGAGCGTTGTCACCCTATAACAGGAAGTGCCTGAACAAGGACGGAACATTGTCGCCCTATAACAGGAAGTGCCTGAACAAGGGCAGGAAGTCGTCACCTATAACAGGAAGTGCCTGAACAAGCACAGAGCGTTGTCGCCCTATAACAGGAAGTGCCTGAACAAGGCGGGATCATTTTAAAGACTGACAATGATGTCACCGATGTGATAAGACCCTGCACCCAATTCCAGCGCCGCTAACTGCAGATTGAACGGCGGGTCAAGCAAGCAAGCACAGGACAGCCGCGCAGAGGTGACATCGCGGAGCGCGCCGCCGGATTTCGGCCCAAATGACTTAATTGCTTCTTTCCGGGAGAATTAAAAACCCCCCAAAAAATAAAGTGACGCCTGATGTCCACTTCATCCTTCGAAGGTGACGGCTTCAGAGAGGAAGAGAAAAAAGCAAACCGGCGACAGATGGGGCGCGGAGAGCGGCAGCTTGCTGCGGCCAAACCAATTATTGATGTAATTACGATTTACCACTTAACCACATGATCTTTCTGCGCGGTGCCGGGCAATTAAAACCCGTCTGATTATGGGGATTATGCAGATGAGGATGGAAGGAAGTGAGGGAAATTGGAGATTACTTGTTGGCACGAGGCTGGGGTTGGCACGCCGTGCGGAGGGAGCGGGCAGGGGTTACCGACTCCGGGGTGGAGATGAGTGACGGACAGCGGCGAGAGGCGGAGGAAGATCGGACGCGGGATCGGAGAGCTGAAGGTGACGCCGCGCGGTGGTAGGAAGAGGCGGAGGAAGATCGGACGCGGGATCGGAGAGCCGAAGGTGACGCCGCGCGGTGGCAGGAAGAGGCGAAGGAAGATCGGACGCGGGATCGGAGAGCTGAAGGTGACGCCGCGCGGTGGCAGGAAGAGGCGAAGGAAGATTGTCTGTTACTTCCTGTTGTGTCTCCTTCCACCACCGGGACATGAAACTCCTAATGAGAGCGCCGGGCCAAACAACTGACAGAACCAAGTCTTCTCATATCAGTGTTTGTTCCGCAAGAGCTAACGCGTTTCAGGAGCTCAGAGATCTCCCCCCTTCTTCAGGGCTACAAGACTGATATGTGTACAATACAACACAAGATTCTTCACCAATCACATGTGATGAAATGTCTCAGTACCTGTGATTGCCGCTGTCGGCTTCCTGGCGGGCTCGGCACGTGGAGCTGCGAACACGCCCGAGCCCATCCTTACCAGCGACTGTGGCAGTGATTGGCTCCTGCATCCTGCACCCACAGATCGTCACCCAATCACACTATCCGTGGCAACCTGGTTAAAAGGGCAAACCCTGGAGCATGTGACCTCTCTGTAAGAACCATGCAGGGGCACAGCGGCTAAGGAGGATGGAGGGCAATAGCAGTGATCCTCCCGGTACATTATAAGCCGGGTCTGCCATAAAACGATGGATTGTGTGCATGCAAAATTGCATTTTCCAATGATGCCACAGATGACCAGATAACGCAGAATATCGCCGTCAGGGGGG
>NW_017307833.1:153501-162651 GCF_000935625.1 Nanorana parkeri
CCACGGCAAATGCGAGTCGGCAAACAGCGGCTCTAATCTGCTGACAGGGGAGAGGTGCCGGGGCAAGTTCCGCCAGTCTCTCGAAAGGCGATTAATCAGGGTGCGTGTACCAGCCTGACCGATAAGCTGCCGGGGGCAAGGCCTGCCGCTGAAGACAAGAGAATGGTGACCCGCCCCCCGCTCTGACGGATGAGGAGGGTGAGCCCTGTGCTGGAGACGCACGTTCACCGATGGAGAAAGTACAACACAACTGTTTCTGTTTTTAGCTCCCTAGGCGGCGCTGCTGAAGACGAATAATCCCCAACTGCAGCCGCGCATGACCTGGCGGTATATGTGAGCCAGCGCACTGCGGCCCACGTTTTCTCGGATCATTGTCAATGAAGAGCGACACAACTCCCAGCAACGCAATAGTGGAAACTGATTTTATATCTCTTTGTATCGTTCCATTTTCTATATGAGACTGTGAGATCTAAAAGCAGATGTGTGACCATGCGTTTCCCATTTACGTGTTCACAGAGCGGAACTATACACGTCTCCGCTCCGGCAATGCGGCGTCCTCGAGATCCCTCGCCGGCGGCGGCCACTGCTTCCACCAGATTTCTTCCCGGCTCGGCCTCCATGGTGATTGGTCAACCCGGGATGTCGTATCTCACACGCATGGATAGGGGAGTTCATTCTTCCCAGCACTCCCAGATGCCGGGATTGTACACAGAGCTACGCATGTGCACATGCAGAGGAAGAAGAATGCGAAGAAGAAGGTGAGAAGCCTTTATTGCAATAACTGCGACCGTTCCGCTCTCACAACGTGTGTGTGATTACTCAGGGGTGTCCCGAGGCCGGGTGTCACCCAGTCTCTAGACCGGGTGACACCCTGCCGTGTCGTCATCGCGCGTGACCTCACCTCGCGCATGCCGGCGTGGTGGACGCCGGCAGAGAGAGGAGGGGACGTTCACCCGGCGGGATGAGGTATGCCGCCGGGTCCCCTCCTCTCTCCTGATACTGTCGGGCTCTCCGAGTGCCCGACTTTTTAGAGGGGGTGACACCAAAATGACTGCCAGTCATTTTGGAGTCACCCCTGCAATGGTGCCACCCGGGTGCGGCCCGCACCCCCCTTGTGACGCCACTGTGATTACTGAAACCCACCACGGAATATGACGGCGCCATTTATAAACAAAAGATAGGAATCTACTCTGGTAATGCTGGTCGTTTCTTCCCTACTGGGCGGCCATCTCTGTCCCGCAGCGCAGCTGCACCACACCATGTGGCGGCGCCATCCTCGCAGCCCCTGATTAATAGCAAGCGAGAGCGTGTGATTCTCAGATGCCGCCGTCTGTTTGGCAGAACGAGGGGGAGTGGGCGGTCGGACTTAAGCGGGAGGCTCCGCCAAGAAGATAAATGTGAGACATCCATTCTCCCACCGGAGAGGAATCACAGCGACTCGTATATCACACGCAGCAGGCACGACTTCCTCCCCACTGCCGCGGTAATGGCTCTACCGAGGTTCATCCCAAATCAACACGTTCCAGAATGAAACAGCCGCACGCGGAGATGGCGGCCGCGCGCGACGAAACCTGGCGTTACATCCGGCGTAAAAAATCCACTCGGGTGAGATGAATGAAGCCTAATACGCAGCAGCAATTTTCCGTCTATATGGCAAACGACACGGTGCCCGCCCAGGCTGCAGAAAACAAAAAAAAACGCGACTTTTCTTTCCCCCCCAAATTTTCATCACGTGGTTTTCTCCGCACTGACTTCAGCTTTTTAATTATTAGGCAAATTGCCGGCGTGGGGGAAAACTTCTGCCGCCAATGCCGATTATCTCAAGCAGCATTCTAAACTCTGCTGGGTCACCTTTCCAGACATAGATAGAGGTCTGTCCTAAAATGATTGGTCAATGCATGAAAGCTCCGCCCACGCAGCCACATCGACCATTAACGGCGATCAGCCCATGAAAATACTACAACTCCCAAGTGCCACTGTGGTAGAGGGACTGAGCAGAGCGTGCATGGCTGCAGCAGGGTGACACTGGCCCAATTGAAGTCCAGCCCTCCCCTACGGGCCTGTCGGGGGGTAAATAATGCAGGGGGGCTGTGCATTGCCCCCCGATCGCATGTGCAATGCTCTGCGGGCCTCAATACAAAGATGTAGTCAATGCGCATGTTATCAGTGTGGGTCCATGTACTGCAAAAGTGGACAGTGCTCCTCAGCCACCAATCAGATCTGACCGCACCGTACTGGTGCCTCCTGATTGGTTGCTGTGTTTTTTTAGTTAACCAGCTCGGGGCCTTTCCTCTCGGAGGACGTATTGCGACAGAGCGGTGACGGAGTCGGCGGCGGATTACAGGACCTGTAAAACAGCTCGTAATAACATAATAATTATGAGGTGTGTCGGGCGGCTTCCTCGCCGGCATTCCCCTCACACCTCCGGGACGTGCGCCGGCATCGGTGGAATTCCTCGTTATCTAATATCGAGGTGTGATGTCATCTCTGCAGAGCATTACACCCCCTTAATTCTGTACCTGTCATCCACAGGTGACGATCATCGGCCCGTGATTCATCCTTCCAGGTAGTAGACACCTAGAGATGGACCAACAACATTTGTTTCCAGTCGCAGGCAGCAAGGGCCCCGAGCCCCAGTTTGCATCTTCTGCTCCTTAGATCTGGTCCTGGCTGCCACATTTTACCATTAAAAAGCTGTCACTGAGCATCAGTCCAATGACTTTGCCTAGGCTGAGATGATGTCGTCAGTCTGCTGCAGGCAGGAAGGAGCATTTCCTCAGTCTCCCCTCCCACAGCGATCAGTCTGCTGCAGGCAGTAGGAAGAATTTCCTCTGTCTTCCCCTCCCCCAGTGATCAGTCTGCTGCAGGCAGGGGGAAGCATTTCCTCAGTCTCCCCTCCCCAGTGATCAGTCTGCTGCAGGCAGGGGGAAGCATTTCCTCAGTCTTCCCCTCCCCCAGTGGTCAGTCTGCTGCAGGCAGGAGAAAACATGTCCTTAGTCTCCCCTCCCCCAGTGATCAGTCTGCTGCAGGCAGGAGGAAACATGTCCTTAGTCTCCCCTCCCCCAGTGATCAGTCTGCAACATTGTAACTCTGGAGCAAGTTTTCAAGGTGTGAGGGTGCAGCAGGGACTGATCTGCGTCAGACATTTGTATCATCTCTGAGCCGGTGATCGATCGAAAGTTCGAACTTATCGAGTTCTGGGACCGCATGACTTCCGGTTTCCTTAGAACTATGAGTTTTGGGCAAGAAATTTGTTGTGCACGAGCGCCATCCGCGGCATTGCCCTATACACATGCACCACAGCAATAAAATGAAGTGGGAACACAGTTCCCACAATATGGCGGCGGCCATATTGAGTGGGGCACAGGAGATAAATAACGTGCTTGGTTACTGTGTTCCCACTTCATTTTATTACTTTATTGCTGTGGTGCATGTGTATAGGGCAATGCCGCGGATGGCGCTCGTGCACAACAAATTTCTTGCCCAAAACTCATAGTTCTAAGGAAACCGGAAGTCATGCGGTCCCACAACTCGATAAGTTTTTACTATTGACAGAACACCGGCATCTCAGTCCAGGAAGTAGATGGTGACCCCTGATGATGCCGGAACAATATGGCACCTTCCTTCTGGAGAGCAAAGCAGATGACGGCATTGTCAGGGGGAGTCCTGTGATCTCTGTGAGAGGTGATAAATACCTGGACGTGTTGCAGTGAGCGTGCGTGGACTTAACACATCTGGTGCTCGGTCGGCACTTATGTCGGACATTACGGACTGAGGTGCCCAATATAGAAGAGACATTCGGCTGTTTCAGTCCTCAGCCCATCCAAGAAATACGATGTGTCCCCCTCGGCTCCGGGATTGGTTACATTCAGCCCCGGACACAAGTCGCGATACTTCAACCGATATAACGTTTCACTTCGTTCTTCAGAGTCTCCGATGCAGTTTTCTTGCATTGTGAACGAGCGTGCCCGCCAGGCGTCCCGTAAAATGGCGGCACACCTGTCTCCCAGCCACGTCCACAGTTATGTAAATGACTCCGAGCCTATCAGATGGCACATTTCCAGCATGTAAGGTGAGAATATCAGGAAGAAATCCTGTACATGACAACAGCCTGCGGCTGCCGGAGTCTCGCAGAGCGTGGCAGGTACACTTGGCTCCTCGGGGGGGGGGACCTGTCACTTTAAATCAGATCAGGCCTGCGGAGGGTCATGGGGGCACGCGGTGCCTGGGGACAAGGCTGCGGCAGGTGTCCTCTCGCTGCTGAGCAGCTGCCTTGAAGAGGACCGGTCACTGGGATCAGCCAGGATAAAAGTGCTGGTTCACCTATGAAGGGTCTCCTCTCCATACACTGTACAAGGGTGACCCCTGGGAGTTAAAGGTCAGAGGTCACCTGAAGTCTGGCAATTTGTGAAACTTCTCTATTCTGTAGGCACCTGTTTGAGATACTGTAATGCCTTGGTTCTCAACTGGTGGGCCGGCGACCCCATGTTTCTAGGCGAGAGGCTCCTCTGCCTCCCCCTAGCGCAGCGCTGTCAGTTCTCGGGCCAAGCAGCCATTCAAAATATGCAGCCCGGTGCCTAATGCCAGCTTGAGGTGGGATGGGATGGAGCTAGGGCCGCGAGGGAGCTCCCTCCATACGTGCATTGCTTAAATCTCCCTCACGTGTCCTACAGAGGCGCCTGGACCGGAGTGACATCACATTCCGGCTCCCGAAACCTCTACGGGGCATGCGAGGGAGCTGTACAAGCAATGGCTGGTATGCCCTCACCAGAGCGTGCGGTACCCTACTTCTGTACAAGCAATGGCTGGTATGCCCTCACCAGAGCGTGCGGTACCCTACTTCTGTACAAGCAATGGCTCGTATGCCCTCACCAGAGCGTGCGGTACCCTACTTCTGTACAAGCAATGGCTGGTATGCCCTCACCAGAGCGTGCGGTACCCTACTTCTGTACAAGCAATGGCTGGTATGCCTTCACCAGAGCGTGCGGTACCCTACTTCTGTACAAGCAATGGCTGGTATGCCCTCACCAGAGCGTGCGGTACCCTAATTCCGTTAATTCCATTGCAGTGCCACTCGGGTCGTGACTTAATGACCAAGGACAAATGTGGGTCCTGAGGTTACACAGGTTGAGGACCACTGCTGTAATGGTTACCCAGGAGCTGGGAGACATACGAGTTATCAGCCTTAGTCCGGCGCCTCAGGAAATGGCGCTGCTCGCTATGGAATGGATCCAGGCCGCATTGTCACATTTCTGCAAAAAGGGGTTAACTGCATTGTGATGAGAGAGCAGAGGGCACCGTGCACTTGGCACGCACTGCCTGAGTCGCAGCTGTTTGCTCTGGCTGGCAGCCGGCTCCTCGTCCTGCAATCTCCGAGGAGCAGCAGATCAGACAGAAAACGATTGGTCAGGAGATCGGCGGTGTAATCAGGATGCCTGGAAGAGACAGCGCAGCTCTTAACGCGTCCCAGGAGAGCGCGCCGCTGCTGGCGTGAGTTGTTTCCTTCCGTAAGATCAGAGGCGGCTTCACATAACTATAATCCTGCACTGATCCCGGCCCCCCCCCAGCCTGCGTACAGCTAATGACTTTCTCCAGCCGGCTATGCACTGAGGCCACAGAAACCGGCCATTACTGCCAATGGACAGACATGGAGGGGTCAACAAATCGTCTGGGTGCAGCAAACGTCCAGCGCACTGATTTAAAGAGACCCTGTCACCACACTATTCATTTTAACAACAATCTTCCCATAAGATCACACGAGCATTTCATGTATTTTATTCATGTTATTAACCTGTAAAAGTCTCCCTTGTGTAGACACCCCAAAGCCACGAGACTGCTGCTGGGCGCCGCCATTTTGGATGTGATGTCAGCAGACTCGCAGCCGTCACTATAGTATTCCCCTATGCTCCTCCCCCAGCAGCTCCATTCAAGTTAGGGGGGTGAGGATGCGGAGGAGCTGGGCCGGCACAAACAGTAATTAGACACTGCCCATTGGTAAGTCGATGGAATTCTATGGATTCTTACGTGAGCCTGTCTATGGGAACTTCAAAAGGGGTATCCGCCATGAAGCAAGCCTATGTGAATAGGCTCAGGTGAAAGCTGCCTTTCGTACTTCCCAGTGATGACATCACACCCACCCGGTTGCACTTGAACTGACATGAGGCCAAGGATGGAAGCTTCTATCTGACGGGTATTTTGCCAGACGACGAATCCTCATTCAGGGACCAACCGCTTCTTTATGGCCGCCGAGGTAGCGGCCACGTAAGGCGGGTTGACGCGATGCGGCCGCCATGTTCCCCCGCCACACGAGCCCCAGAGATGGGAGTTAATGAGATTAATATTATTCGTCCAGCGGTCCCTGCCTATCTTTGCCAAAACACTGTCATGTGTGTGTGTAATTCGGCTCCCTTTCGCCTCCGGTAATCTTCCGACTTTACTGCAAATTATTAAAATTCACTTCTATTTAATCTGCCTTCTGGAATTAATTGAATTTTTATGCTCTGCAAATGTCAGCGTTAGCAGCGCCGCAGAGCCGGGATCCCTGACGGGTGAGCAATATTGCGCTGGTGCAGAGTCGGCAGGATCCCTGTTCGGTGTCGAGAGTACAGCGGGAGCTAATTAATCCGAGACAGCGCCAGAGGGGGGGAAGACGAGAGCTTGTCAAGGCCTGATCCTAAAAACACTGAGAATACCTGTGCCAATAATTAGGCCCGGCTGTCCCCTGTAGGAGGACGCGTTCTGTGGGCAGCAGCCGCTCTGGTTTGCCAGGTATCGCGGTGTTCTGGTGAAGGGCACGGCGTTATATGACTGCTTATCACAGCGCACATCGAGGGCTTCGCATATCATCAGGACAAAAAGGACATTTACAGACCTTGCTGAGAATCTCAGTAAAAAGATATTGGGCCCCACAGAGTGGAGTCTTTGCTGGTCCCTTCCTGGCTTTGGGGCCCTTTCATGTCATTGAAGCCAAGATGCCCGGACCAAGCAGCAACTATATGCATTGGTTCATTGGCTATGGCGCCTTAATACTGCTAATAATGCGTCCTGTGTTAAACAGGACGCATGTCTGGCCAGTTACCACTAAACCTTTCCAATGTCCTTTTTTTTAATACCCTGTGACACAGTGACAGCTGCAGCCGGGACCTCGGTTTGTAAACAAACCTCATGTATCACTGGCCCCTCCCTCTTAGATTGTAAGCCCTCAGGGGCAGGGCCCTCCTTACTGTCTTGTCTTGAATTGTATTGTGATTGTAATGTCTTCCTTATATGTTAGCGCTATATAAATCCTGTATTATAATAATTATCATCACATGAGAACAACGCTGAATGGTTTCAGATAGCTGGTCTGAGACCGGTAACTGTTCTGATACGGAATGTAGATTAAAGGAGAACTATGGGGGTCGGGGCTTTTCCCCATAGTTCTCCTTAGAGTAACGGGAGGACACAAACTAGCGTCCTCCCGTCACCCTAAGCTCAGTATATAGGGAGCTACAGCTCGCGGTAAGTTAAAAGTGGAACTGAACTCAAAAAATTAAAGATTTGCAGTGTTATAAGGAGAATTAAAAAGGGCCACCACACCATCCCGACCCCGAATAAAGAAATCCACGACTCCCCCACCGCTCCATTCAGGGGGAAAGGAAACCTTGTGTAAGCTCCAAGTCAAAGAGAGTCACATGCTTCCCCATATCTGAAAGTACCGGGTATGTGACGTCACACTTGTGTGTTCTGATGTTTCTCAAACTTTGTCTGGTGGCTGGCGCCTGAGGCGTGATTTACAACGGGGAGGATAATGTCAAATAAGGGGCAAATAAGGGTACAAAGCCAACTCCATAAAGACATGGTGTGACCAGTATGGTGGAGGAACTCGAGTGTCCTGCACAGAGCCCCGACCTCCACCCTACTGAGCACCTTTGGGGTGATTGGAATGCGAGCCAGATCTTCTCATCCAACATCAGAACCTGACCTCACCAATGGGACAAATTCCCACAGAAATCTTGTGGAAAGAAGATTGGAGGACGTTATAGCAACACCGGGGGAAACTCCATATTAATGGCCACGGGGGTTCTCCATATTGGGTAAGGAGAGATGAGAATGGTGAAGGACACAATCAAATGAAGGTGAGGAGAGATAGGTGATGGTTAGTAGGCCACTCATAGAAGGTCAGGAGAGGTGAAGATGGTGAAGAGCCCAATCAGAGAAAGGTGATGGGAGATTGTGAGGAGGCCAGTCAGAGAAGTTGATGAGAGTTGGGGATTGACTGAATCCATAGACATGGTGTGACCGGTTTGGTGGAGGAACTCGAGTGTCCTGCACAGAGCCCCGACCTCCACCCTACTGAACACCTATGGGAAAAATTGGAATGTCAATTGTGAACCAACATCAGTACCTGACCTCATACACGGGACACATTCTCACAGGCACCATCCAAAGTCTTGTAGGAAGCCTGCCCAGAAGAGTGGAGATTATTAAAGGCCACAATGGGGGTGGGGTAAACTCCATATTAATGGCCTTTCAATTCAGCATTGGGGAGGAAGAGATAGGAATGATGAGGAGCCCAATCACAGGAAGGTGACGGGAGATGGGGGATGACTAGAAGACCAATCAAGGAAGCTGAAGAGCCCAATCAGAGAGGTTGATTAAAGTTGGGAATTGATTGAATCCATAAAGACACGGTGTGACCAGTCTGGTGGAGGAACTCGAGTGTCCTGCACAGAGCCCCGACCTCCACCCTACTGATCACCTTTGGGATAAATTGGATGATTGAGAGCCGGATCTTCTCATCCATCATCAGAACCTGACCTCACAAATGGGACAAATTCCCACAGACACCCTCCTAAATCTCGTGGGAAGCCTTCCCAGAGGAGTGGAGGATGGTATAGCCACAAGGGGGGACAACTCCATATTAATGGCCATGGGTTGGGCAATGCTTTACATGGTATCTCTTTTACCTCCTGACCCCATGAGAAGGCGGGAAGGATGCTGCCATTCCTCAACCTGTAGAATTTGGGCAGTGACATGGTTCACGGTAAAGAGGTCTGGTGGCCTGGCAGCCCTGGAAGTGCGGTGTGTCCGTCCCCACGTGGCTTCTCACACAGGTTTTCACGTTAGAGTCCAATGGTTTGATTTTGTTGCAGCTCAGAGATAGGGAGG
>NW_017307833.1:162671-163743 GCF_000935625.1 Nanorana parkeri
AGCCACTTCATGGCTCCCTCCTGGAAAATTAACCTCTTCCGCCTCTCCCGCCCTGCCAGCCTCTGCGCGGAGCTAATAGAGGCCTGCCACGGAGGGACTACAGCTCCCAGCATGCCCAACAGCAGCAGGGTTTCCCAGCAGTCTAATAGTGGGAGTCGTCAGCAATGTTATTAACATCAGAGAGATCTCAAAGGACCCCATAATAGGTGGCGACTTTCCACGGCAGCCGAGTGTCTTCAATGCCGGGGAAAGGGCCTCCGGCTGACACTTTTAACCCTTTACCTAAACCAGAACGAGTAATGAATTTCCTCCGGAAGTGATTCCGGCCTTCCCGTTCCTTCGATTCTTTATTTAAAAACAACGCGTGCCATTAAGTCCGCCGTTCCACGCATTTTTATTCTTCAGGGGCACTTCTGTATTTTCCGAACGCGCGCACGCCGACATGTCAACGACGCCAAAGCCCGGGAGGAATTGGTCTCTAAAAGGTAATAAAAGGCCCACGTATGGGGCTCCCAGCACAGGGAAACAAGATGGCTTCCCAGGGCGGCAGCGCGGGGCTGTGGTGACTCCGGCTCTCCGGATTCGAGATGTCTGTGTACTGGAAGGACTAGAACCCTAAACTTCAGAAGGGCCAACTTTGAGAAGCTGCGCAACCTAGTGGGGGAAATAAAATGGGAAAACTTATTTCAAAACCTAAACACAGACAGGGAGTCGGCTGGTTTCCCCGAGTGAACCAGAAATAACAGCTGGACCACGCCGAGCTTCCCACAATGCACCATCATTCAGACTACATTGATTCCCCCAATTCGCGGCCCGCAGGCCTCCCCCCCTCCCCAATTTGCGCACAAAACCGCCAGACGAGCCGGAGCGCACAGAAAGAAAAGAGCCATCTCTGCAATTAAGGCCCTTTCTGCGGTACGGCGATAATTAGCTAATTATACGATTAATGACGGGAGAACCTGCCGGGGAAAAAAAAAAGAAAGTCGAGGAAGAAGAAGGAAGATAGGAGGGGAGAGTCTCGGCGCCACATCTCAGAGCCAGCTGCTACTCACAGATGTCACCGTTCTCTTAT
>NW_017307833.1:163939-166272 GCF_000935625.1 Nanorana parkeri
TGTGTGGGGGGGGGGGGGGGGGGCATCTCTCATATCTGGATCGGAGCCACGGGCCCCATGTGATACCATGTGACCTTTCGCTGGCACTGATGAGCCCTGGTGAGCACTATACAGCCTTGTAGGGGCAGCTCATAAATAAGGGGTGGGGGAGCTGCTCTGCTTTTCAGCAATGTCTTTCTATCCTGCAGCAGAGGGTTTACATGAGGCTAGGCTACTACAAGGATACCGTAGAATGCCACCCTGACAGCACTGATGAACAGAGACTGCAGGCATATTGCAGGAGATGGTCAGAGACTGCAGACATACTACAGGAGATGGTCAGACACTGCAGACATACTACAGGAGATGGTCAGAGACTGCAGACACACTACAGGAGATGATCAGAGACTGCAGACATAGTACTAGAGATGGTCAGAGACTGCAGGCATACTACAGGAGATGGTCAGAGACTGCAGACATGCTACAGGAGATGGTCAGAGACTGCAGACATAGTACTAGGAGATGGTCAGAGACTGCAGACATAGTACTAGAGATGGTCAGAGACTGCAGACATACTACAGGAGATGGTCAGAGACTGCAGACATGCTACAGGAGATGGTCAGAGACTGCAGACATAGTACTAGGAGATGGTCAGAGACTGCAGACATAGTACTTGAGATGGTCAGAGACTGCAGACATGGTACAGGAGATGGTCAGAGACTGCAGACATAGTACTAGAGATGGTCAGAGACTGCAGACATAGTACTAGAGATGGTCAGAGACTGGGCACAAGAGACTGCTCACTTTCCCTTTACAAGTCTATGTTTCCCTGGTCATCGGAGCCAGGGAAGCAAAGACGGTGATGACGCTCAGACGTCTTTATTAATGGTGATGGACCCATTATCACCGGCGACACTCGGAGCTGACTGCAGTGGAGACGTTGCGGTGTTCGGAGGAAAGGGTTAACATCTCGCCGTCTCCGGATAAAAGCCGCCGATCCAACCAGAAGCGTCCAATCTCGGGTCTAATTCCGCGTTATATGGCTCATTAACCCCTCGCCTGCCGCACAGCCCCGGAAACACTTCGCCGGGGCGAGCGGCATGTCACAGCGGAGCTAATGGGTCGTTAAATTGCATGACATCATTAACACCGAGGTGCCAGCCGTCACCGCCAACCGCTAATTACAATATTCCGCTCCGCGGCGCCTCTTCCTTTCTGCGCGGCTTGCTGAGTGAACCCGATCTGGTGACACATTGATTTATCTCATCCCGCGAAGGCCCGATGTGATTTGGCGTGCTAATACCTCCCGTATATCTGTCCTATATATGAGCGCGTGCCGGCGGTGGCGGATTCCTACCAGGAGGGTCGCAGCGCCTGCTGCACACGGACCCGAGGGGGGCACAGATGGGGCAGGAGGGCAGTTGGAGGGGTAAGACTGGAGGCGCATGAGGGCAGAAGAGTCATAAAGAAGGAGGGCCCCTCATTCTGTGGCCCCCTCCGATGAGGAACCAGAACCTGGTATGGATGGTGTTATCCTTCATCTGCTCCTGGGTTCCCACAACAGGGCGCGCGAGCCGCTCGAAGCCCAACGGTCTAAATCAGCAAAAAATACATTCCAGATGCAGCAAAACAAGAAATGTGCCGTCATTACAGAGCAGGCAAAGAGTAGAAGGGCCCCAGCCAGCACGATGCAGAGAAGGGCCCTTGTTCTCTGTGTGGAGGCAGTGGTCTCTCTGCAGAGATCCGACACGTCCCTCCTGCTGAGGCAGAGCTAGAACTCTCCAATCAGCACGAGCTTTACTGATTGCAGAGCTATAGATCTAACCCAGCGGGGGGTCAGAGCTCTGCAGAGAGACCACTGCTTTCATATAGAGAGCAAGGCTCCTCCTTCTCTGCAGCATGCTGGCAGGGGACGGGCTTCTCTACTCCGGCTGTGGCTGCTTTGTAAAGAAATTGACCTGTGAGACCGTCCACCATGTTTTTTTTTGTATGCACTGGGAATGTATTTAGTCGGATTCATTGAGCTGTTCAGGGGTCAGAGCATCACAGAAGCTGCGTAGACGAAGGATCCCCCCCTCCCTGCCAAGCTGCAGAGTGAGAACAGCGACACTGTGCCCGGGTACCGGGGGCTGGGCGCTACTGGAAGCGAGGTGTGCCAGCCACACAATGGGCCGGTGAGTTGGCCAACGCTATGCACTGGGGATGGCACATGGTTTCCCCGACGCAGCCACGCTCTCAGTGGCAGCAAGGCGGGGCGGCACACAGAACCACAATGATAAGCGCCGAAGGGGCCCGAACCACAGGGGGGCCCCCTGCAATCTACGTCAGCTCTGCTGGTGAAGACTATCAGGCCG
>NW_017307833.1:166300-169276 GCF_000935625.1 Nanorana parkeri
TGTCAGGAGACGGCGGCTCCCCCGGTGTCACCTGCGGTCAGGGTGGGGAGATGAATGGCCCTGCGGACCGGCGCGGCACGTCTGCTACTTCACAAAACATCGGCATTTTTTGCATTTTTGTGGAAGAAAAGAAAAGCAAACGAAAATGCTTCTCATACCCGGCCGAATCAATGCCAGCAACCCCGCCGCCGTCACTTCCATGCAACACCCCCGGGGACAGCCCCTTCCCTGAAGTGCAACTGGCAACATAAATATATTTCCATGATGAGTAATGTGTCCGTGTAACACATCCGGGTATCAGAGATCACAGTGCTCCCCCCTGACAATGCCTTCATCTGATTTTCTCTCTCCAGAAAGACAGCACCATCTTTTTCAGGCATCATCCAGGATCACCAGCTACTTCCTGGACTGAGATGCCGGCTCAGAGATGATACAAGTGTCTGACACAGATCAGCCCCTGCTGCACCCCCACATCCTTGAGACTTGCTCCAGAGTTACAATGTTGCAGTCTGATCACTGGGGGAGGGGAGACCGAGGAAGTGCTTCCTCCTGCCTGCAGCAGACTGATCCCTGGGGGAGGGGAGACCGAGGAAATTCTTCCTCCTGCCTGCAGCAGTCTGATCGCTGGGGGAGGGGAGACCGAGGAAATACTTCCTCCTGCCTGCAGCAGTCTGATCGCTGGGGGAGGGGAGACCGAGGAAATTCTTCCTCCTGCCTGCAGCAGACTGATCGCTGGGGGAGGGGAGACTAAGGAAATGCTTCCTCCTGCCTGCAGCAGACTGATGACATCATCTCAGCCTAGGCAAAGTCACCGACTGGAGCTCAGGGACGGCTTTTTAACGATACAATTTGGAGTTTTTCTGAACGATGATCCCGGAGCTGTAAATACTTTTAGATGATGACACTGTGACACGTCGGATGCAGAATTGGAACCACTTTAAGAACTTTGAGTCTTTGCCCGGTGTCAATCAGCAAACAATGGGGACAGCCCGGCTGCCCTTCCCAGATTTGGGGTCACCCGGAGGGGGATAGCCGGCAGTCAGATATATCTCATGAATGGGGATCTGAAATTATAAATAGGGGGGGTCCGTGATGATCAGTTCAGATGCACAATTGTCACGTCTGCCCCGAGCGCCCCCCCATCTCAGTGAAAACATCTGCATGCCGCCTGTCAGCGCACGACAGAGGATTTTAGGGTGTCAGGAGGCGAGCTGTGGACGCCGATGTCCCGCTGCTGTCGGAGCAGCGCAGTTAATCCGTAAATCAGATGAGAATATTATTTCCCTGACTCCGGGGAAAAGAGCTTCTTATGCAATTTACCGAGCGCAGAGCTGCTGAAATGCCAAATATTATTAGCGTGGAGGGAGCGGGAGGCGAATCCCCCAACACGGGGAGAGCTGGTCAGACGCCGATTAGCATGTTAAATATACAGCAGAGAGGAGGGAGGCGGCAAGGAGAGCGAGCGGGGGAGGGGGCGTATGGGGGGGGTGTCGCAGATCCAGCGAGCACGCAATGTACCGAAATACTCTGCACCGCGCTCCGCTAGGGACCTTCAGCCATCCTATAAGGCCCGGGGGTAGCACCTTTGTGGTGTGGGAATGCGCACTTTAGCGCCCCCCGTTACCGCGACACTTCAGGGTGCCGCAGTGCCGTTCATTTTTAATAGCACCCTCTGCTAACGTATGTGCGTTTTTTCAGGGAACACAAGGCGCGCTAAAGCACCGCTGGTTCGCCGCCATTCAATGGCAGAAAGCGCACGCACGTTTTTTTGGGGTTCGTTTACGTGCATTGGGGAGCCCATTCAACGAATGACCTGCCCTAAAATGATGCACGTCGACGCGCTTTGTGTACGTGCGCTGGAAGAAAAAAAAAAGTGTGAACCCAGCCTTAGTCCAAAGGTATATGGTGCAGGCGTACGTGAGCGATATCCAGGCCTGGAGATAGCGGAGGATGGGTGACGAGGTCGCCGCGTATAGTAAAAAGCAGATAAAGAGAGAAAAATCGAAAGTTTTTTATGAAGTTATAGAGTCCGCGCTGTGTTTACCATGCGGGCGGAAAGGTCACGTGACTACCCCGGGCGTTAACATTGTTATGTGATAACCGAACTTGCTATCTTCTTCCTCTTTTTCGGGCCTGTGATAAATAGCAGCCAATCGGATCGTTCTGCTCTGGGTCGGGATGAAGAGATAAAGAAGGTCAACCCTTTGCGTGTTGTCAGGATAAATTGCTGGGATTGTCAGAGGCGCACCTTTGCGCTCCGAGGAGCCAGTAGATTGTATCTGCTTCCTGATGGCGGTCGCCAAGCAGGAGGTGACATAAAGGGACTCCGGCAGAGGGACAGATTTATAAGTGTTAGGTTGTAGGGAGCAGAATCTCACGCTAACGCATTTCGGAGCCGTGCAGACACCCCTGGCATGAAAGTCTGTTATCTGTACTCTAATACAAATATACCCAACAGTGTGTGACCATCTCTGACCATCACCTCCTGCTTGTTAGCTGCCGGTGCGGGCAGCTGCAAGGGACATTAGAGTGTAAGCTCCTCTGTACAGAGACTGATGTGACTGTGGGGGGAGGGGAAATTAGAGTGTAAGCTCCTCTGGTGCAGAGACTGCCTCCCCCCATGCACTATAAAGCAAACTCTGATCCGCAGAGCTAACAATCTAATAGGGGAGAATATTTCTAGCTGAACGCAGACCGAGGACGCGGCTCAGCCTGAGCGCCGGGAATGTGCAGAACGCCACGGCTGATTGAAACGCAACAGGTCTCTCCCTATCCACCTCCCTCGCTGATGTGTGTGACGCCCTCAGGGCTCGAGGGTGCTAAAAGCCTTGCCACTTCTGTCATCTCGCTGGCACCGGATTATCTCCAGACATCCTCAATAGTCCCAAATTCCGTCGCCATGGAAACCATGTCAACCGCTGCCTGCTTTCCCTGGCGACCAGAGGAAGGAGGGGAGGGGGGGTGCTGAAGATAGAA
>NW_017307833.1:169336-175474 GCF_000935625.1 Nanorana parkeri
GCACCATTTAATACATCTCTAGACGGGGATATTTTAAAATCAGGACGCCACAAGGCAGGACAGATGCCGCCCGCGTTAAATCGTTAGCCATAAGCCGGCTGCGGATGTTTAAGGTTTATTGGCAGAGAACCGGAGCTGGTGGGAACCGGGGAGCCCAAAATGTTACAATTAGCAAAATAATACCCAGCGCACGTTCCTTTCCAGGAAAGATCGTCAGCTCCTTTGGGCACTCTCCGACGCCTTTCCCCTTTTGTGCACAATTTTACTGTTCCAGTCCAATAATTGCGGCTTCGCGGGTAACGATGTCACGCGTACGGTGAGGGGGTCTCTGATGAATTATGATGGATAGCAATTCTAATGCAGTAAATCACATAAATACTTTGTATCATTTCCTACATTCGCCTCGTCCTCGCCCGCATCATTGTTACCTACGACTGCAATGGGGGAGCTTCCGCGCTCCATCCCGTTATATCAGCTAAGTAAACGTTTACAATGTTGCAAATGAGGTGCCAGGCCTGATTCATCTTTACCTATCCCGCCACTTACACACAGTTCCCGGAAAAGCTCCAGCGAATGGCAGGGGCTAATGATCGGCAGCCGAGGGCCAATTTGTAGGTTGAAGTGCGCCTTTTTATAATAAATACGCAGGAATGAGGAACAATGTAGGTAAGGGGGAGCGGTGTGACCAACCGTGATACGATATTATACCAGGAATTAGACGTAGATGGGACCTGATCATTCATGGTGTGGACACCACCAACCTACCACCCTGAACTCCTCTTAAGGCCACATTCACATGTAGCGACTTACCTTTGCAGCGGCCGGGATCGCGCGACTTTCAGGGCGACGGTAGCGCGACCTTTTCCGTCGGGCTCCATAGAAAAAAGCAAAATCCGCCGAAAAAAGGGTCCTGTAGAAGCGACTTGCGACCGCGACCGCGACGCGCGACATGGAGCTAAGACAGCTCCATTGACTATCATTAGCCGGTGACCTCTCGCGATATGCGCAAAATCGCGCGATAAGTCGCTACATGTGAATTGGGCCTTAGTGGGGATCAAGGATTTCTATCACACTTAGAAGTCTTCGTCTATGCCAGAGAGGTAATTGTGGTCGGCATTGTCAGTTGGCAAACTGAATAGGCACCACGGTGAGACTTTGAAGGGGTGAAGGCATAGGGGTGCTTCATTTCTTATGGCAGAGTCCAAAACAATCAGGAAAATTGCCCTGACCACATTTTGGGGTTCTGCCCCTCCTTCACCAGGACCGGATGTTTTGTAAGGATTCCTTGTGGAACAAAGTAGCAAATTTCTAGACTATAAGCAGCCGATGGTCTGCTCCTCAACTACTACGCAGACAACATACAGACTCGGCAAATGGGGGCGCACAGCCCCGAAACGAGTCGGCTTTGCCCATTTCTTAATGCAAATAAATTGTCGTTGATTTTTCACAACTGAGAATTCAATTTGTTTTATTTTTTTGATCTTTCACTACGCCTACACTGTGGTCATTTATAACCCTTCAAAAGTACCCTCTTCTCTCAGTGTACAGACCGATGACAGCCCTCAGACCCTCTGCTCTCCAATTAATAGTGTGATTTGTCTGCCAAGTTCTTACAGAAAATTGGGGTCATTTGTGACTGAAAACTGGTAAAAGGCGGAGAAATGACATTTTTTGTTGCAGTTTTTGGGTGAAGCACATGGGCCAAACCATGCCCAAGATAAGCACAGAGCATGTTAAAGGGTTGACCTATGTCCAAATGGAGAGTCTGGGGGGCTCTCGGAGACCACAGATTTGGCGTTTCGGATACGGCTGTCCACCTATATTGCGTTCTGGCTTCTCCTGCTACATTCCCCATAATAGAAAATACAGCAGGAATGGTGGGGGCCCCGAAACTCAGTACAGAGATATACCAGACTGCAGGGGGGGAGGGGGTTTACTTCACCACCATCCATGAAAAACAAATGTCGGCTTTGGGCGGACTTAAACGAGGAGAGAAACCGACCAGGAGGCCATTAGCGCCGGGGTCCGAGGCGAGGCCGGGAGCCGTCAAATAACACCTCAGAAAAAGCACAAACAAGAGGCGCTCTCTCCTCCCTCCGCCTGTCTAAATAACACAAAATGACAGACAATGAGATGCGTTCTGAGCAGCGGGTTACCCAATCCAACTACTGAAAGGAGCGAATCAGACCTCGGGGAGTCGATGCGGAATAAAGAGCGTCGTAGAGGGAAAGGGAGAAGAAAAAAAAAAAGCGGCACTTTGATACGCGGCGGATCACAGCCTCTCATTACCGCCTCCCTTTGAGCCTTTCAAGAAAGAGCCGCAGCCCTTTGAAAGCGGCCCCAGGTAGCTGTAAAAAGCCGTCCCCGGGCCCTGACTGGGAGGCGATTTTCTCCCCGAGAGCTCATCCGCCGCGTGGGCGTGCCACCGCAGATAATGCCGCGCTATTAAATAATAACGATAATCACGCAGCCGGTGGCGGGATAGGGGCTGCCGGAGAAGCCACAACAGCCGCCGGTAACTCCTTGATGGCAGGAGAAGGGGGTAACATGTGTTCATGCCTCTGTGGTGGTGTGTGCCCGCCGTGCACACCGATCCCAGGACCGAATGGAGAAGTCGCACTCCGTCTACAACCTATCTTCCTCGCACTGGCTCTTGTCTGATGTGCCGTGTGGGAAATGAGGAAGCAAAGAGGACACAAAATGAATATTTCTATAGACGGCATTCTGGGAAATTCCAGCAAATCAGGCTGAGGATTTCTGTTCCCCCCAAATAACGCACGAGTACCGCAAGGTCTGACGAGCGTTGATGATAGTATGTGTGGTACATGTCCTGCCTGCCTGTAGGAAATGACAATTATTTACAATTTGCCGCATAGCCATTGCTGACCTGTACTCATGAATGCTGGCTCAGGCCCGGTTCCCATTTGAGCGATCCAAAATTGCGCGGCGCTCCATGTGGTTTCATGCGCGATCGCCGCACGATCCCGGAATCAAACACACATGGAAAACGCGCTTGGGGTGCCAATCTTTTCTAATGGCACCGCAATCGTGGGTACCAATCCGCATGGTTGTGTGCCGTGATTGTGCTCGCAAAAAAAAACGCAGGTCGCTTCTCGCACAAAAAAGTACATGGGCATTTTTACCGTGCGCATATGACCCCATTGAATTTGAAGGGGCCTCGCGGCAGGCGGTTATGTGTTGCGCGGTCCCAGGATGCCAAGATGTGAACCAGGCCTAAGAGAAGCATCCGAAAATCTGATGATATAAATGAAGACGACGAAGCAAACTCTACTGAGCACAGAATGGTTGCCTGTGGGCCTAGTGTTAAAGAGGAACCCCGGGAGAAGTCCAGGTGGCCAGGGGACGCTACGGCCAGGTTGCACCTCACTCAAAGAATGACAACCATTGTTCTGATATTCCACTTTAGTCATGTGGTCAGTTTAACGTGCGCATAGTTGGCGGAGGAGCTCTCAGTGGCGTCTCAATGGCTGCCTGGTCGAGAGATCTCAGAGACGCCATAAAAGGGGGGAGGGGTTAATGGAGGAAGACGCGAGCGACCCCATTTTGCTGCGTGACTGAGCGCGAACACAGGAGTCTCCTGGCTCCTCTCCTCCGGCATCACTCAGCAAACACCTACTCATGTGTGACAAGCATCTCTGCGGGACAGGGGCGGGGCGCAGCGGCGGCTTGCTGCGCTGTAACCGGAGAGCGGAAACCTGTGGCGCGATCTGGCCAAGCGAGGCAGAAACGGTAAACCGCTGATATTGCTGCAGACTCCATGTATTTTACCCTTGTTATACCTCATTTGTGCACAGTTTGAGCACGCAACGCACAATGTGCAGCAACTCAATATTCTGACCTGCTGCACGATCGGATGATGAGCCAGGCAACTGGCATTTTTGGAAGAAGGTCGGCAATTGCCATCTTATTGCTTGAATGACAAGTCTGCTTTATGTAAATGCCCGCACTAAAAACTGTGTATATTTTCCTGCAAGACTTCTCTAGAGTCTCTCCCATTCTCTGGAACTCTCTATCCCAACCTGTCCGTCTATCTCCCACTCTGACTGCCTTTAGGCGATCCCTTAAGACTCATCTCTTCAGGGAAGCCCATCCCACCTCAACCTAACCGCTCAACCATCACGTTCTCAAACAATTCATCTCCACACAGCTCTCTCCTCGTGTATCACTGGCCCCTCCCATTTAGATTGTAAGCCCTCAGGAGGCGGGGCCCTCCTCACCATCTTGTCTTGATTTGTATTGTGACTGTAATGTCTTCCTGATATTGTAAAGCGCTGCGCACACTGTTGGCGCCATATAAATCCTCTATAATAATAATATTGTCATCGCGGTGACGTTGGCGATAATCGGCCAGGCCTTATGGCTAATTGTATTATGTAAAAAGGTTCTTAATGTTGCAACAAAACACTAGAAGAGTTAAAATATGAATACTTAAATAACTACAAAATAAAAAAAGAATATTACAATTGTATAAGTTACAAAAACATTCCCCCCTCCCCCCTCCATAGACCGCGGCTAGGTCACGTTATATGACTCATGAAGCCTTCTGGTTAGTTTACATTTGTGTTAACCAACCAACATTCTCAGTCCACAACAGACTATGCCGCGGGTTCAAACAATGCAGAAACAGTTACATTCGACATGTTTCGCGCTCAGCTTAGTCAGCTAATAAGTGTCAATTCTGATCATGAATGTAACCAGTGCCTTATGGGGGTGCGCAGGTGGCGATACCGAGATATCTAATATCAGCCAAAGGAGGGATCATCTGCAGCGTTATATACGATCCCCGGATACGGGGTGTCAGACTTCATCCCCGACTGTCACTTCACCTCCCTCTCTGTTTGGAATAGGTTTTGGTTTTCTCCTTCATCCCGGATGTTACACCCGGGTGTGGGATCAGCTCATATGAAGCTTCTACTATCATCCCCCGATCGTCAGCAGCCACCGTGCCAAAAGACAACCTAGAGAATCATTTTACTGATATCTCTCATTTCTATTGGTTGTCACTTATGTACCCAGATTGTTGTGTTTCTCTTCCCGTTCATTGAACCTTCAGGAAAAAGAAACAGGCCATGTAAGACAAGCCTGCAGTGTGATATTGTCCCGACATCGCGGCTCCCCTGTCAATAAAGGTTCCATGATAAGCAGGCATTGAAGGCAAACAGGTTTCTTTGGTGAGGCAATACACAGAGCAGGGAGGGGGTGCAGGGTTTAGGATGGGGTGCATGGAGCTGGAGTGGATGCACGGAGCAGGGACAGGGTGCACAGAGCAGAGAGGGGATGCACGGAGTAGAGGCGGGGTACATGGAGCAGGGACAGGGTGTAGGGATGGGGTGCACTGAGTAGGGGCAGGTGCATGAAGTAGAGATTGCGTGTACGGGGCAGGGACGGGGTACACAGAGCAGGGAGGGGATGCACGGAGTAGGGGCGGGGTACATGGAGCAGGGACAGGATGTAGGGATAGGGTGCACGGAGCAGGGACAGGATGCATGGAGTAGGGACGGTGTGCACAGTGCAGGGACGGGGTACATGGAGCAGGAACGGGGTGCACGGAGCAGAGACAGGATGCATGGAGTAAGGACAGCGTGTACGGTGCAGAGACGGGGTGCACGGAGCAGGAACGGGGTGCACTGAGTAGGGGACAGGATGCATGGAGTAGGGACAGCGTGTACGTGCAGAGACGGGGTACACTGAGTAGGGGACAGGATGCATGGAGTAGGGACAGCGTGTACGGTGCAGGGACGGGGTACACTGAGTAGGGGACAGGATGCATGGAGTAAGGACGGCGTGTACGTGCAGAGACGGGGTACACTGAGTAGGGGACAGGATGCATGGAGTAGGGACAGCGTGTACGGTGCAGGGACGGGGTACACTGAGTAGGGGACAGGATGCATGGAGTAGGGACAGCGTGTACGGTGCAGGGACGGGGTACACTGAGTAGGGGACAGGATGTATCTGATAAGTGTCATTACTGCGGCTGGGATAGGAGCATAGCACAGTCAGGTACCTGCAGACATTTCCACCCCTCGAGTGCTCCGGGACATGCAAAAGCTCTAATATGCAAATATCAACATGCAGCAGAAAAGTCGATGGCGGACCAGCCCCCCCCCCCCCCCCCCA
>NW_017307833.1:175503-177678 GCF_000935625.1 Nanorana parkeri
CCACAGCGTCTCCTGTCCTCACTATTGGTTGCTGCGCCTGCCCATCACATTTACAGACCAATAGCGAGCCGCTGGAGGGTCCTTGCGTTCCTGTCCACAGGTGGAAAGGTTGACTTTGAGCAGAGTAATGAGCCGACACTGACGCAGGCAGACAAGTTGCGGCCGAATCGTGTTTCTCTCCGGAGTCACGATGACAGAATGTGAAACCGCTCGCCCTCCCTTCACAGATGAAGCAAAACTCTAACAGGAAACGTCTCGGTGTCCACCAGAACTGCCGACTGATAGCGAAACCGAGTGCGGCCTGTCCGTGTGTGATGCTAAGCTCTCGGTTTGTGTGTGCGGGACCTGATAGCCGCGTGGCACGGAACAATCATCCCTTCAGTCTTCTATCTGACCTCCGTCCTCCCCTTCAGTCTTCTATCTGACCTCCGTCCTCCCCTTCAGTCTTCTATCTGACCTCCGTCCTTCCCTTCAGTCTTCTATCTGACCTCCGTCCTTCCCTTCAGTCTTCTATCTGACCTCCGTCCTTCCCTTCAGTCTTGCACAGTTGTAGCGGCTCCTCTTCCTCTGATGAGAGTTATATAAACAGGTAACTGAAGAGAAGGGAGAGGTGCCCGGCATGGGGTGTGTCTGTGTGTATGGGGGCGACACCAGAACTCAATTGTTTTGGATGGGAGTATAGAAAGGTTAAAACTCCCGTCAGGTTGTTTTTTCTGTTGCTGTCTGTATGGCCACTGGGGAGATTTCCCTTCACTTCCTGTCCTGGAGACACAACAGGAAGTAAGAAGAAATCTCTGCACATTGAGGGTAGTTTCCCTTTCGGTGGTTGTCACCGTTAGAGGTATCCCGATTGGATGATTTCCCCGCACTTCCTCCTCTAGTTACGACTCAATACAGAAGGTGAATCTCCCCGACGCCTCTCTTCATCTGTACTTATCACAGTTGTCACCCGTGCGGCTGAAGATCTGCCCTGTGTGGGGGCTTTACTGGGCAGTACTGATTGCGAAGAGAGTTCGGGGGAACACAACCAGGCAGCCGCCTCGTGTATCTATCACCCTCAGTCGGCCCAGACGGACCTCTGTGGAAGGACATGCTGGTACTTTTAGTTCTTGTACAGCTTCGGGTCGGCGGGTTGGCCTCCAGCAGCTGTAGATAGGGAAGAGGAACGTTTCCTCGGTGCCGGGACTTCACAGAATTCCATTTTAGGTATTGGAAGCGCAGAATCCACTATCTTCTACAGAGAGAGATAAAGATGATTCATGCCGGGATATAAAAGACAAGCTCAACACCCAGAGCCAGAACCAGGAGACCGACCTGACACCCAGAGCCAGAACCATGAGACCGACACCCAGTACTAGGACCAGGAGACCGACCCGACACCCAGTACTAGGACCAGGAGACCGACACCCAGTACTAGGACCAGGAGACCGACCCGACACCCAGTACTAGGACCAGGAGACCGACCCGACACCCAGTACCAGGACCAGGAGACCAACCCGACACCCAGTACTAGGACCATGAGACCGACCCGACACCCAGTACTAGGACCAGGAGACCGACACCCAGTATTAGGACCAGGAGACCGACCCAACACCCAGTACTAGGACCATGACACCGACCCAACACCCAGTACTAGAACCATGAGACCGACCCGACACCCAGTACTAGAACTATATGAGACCGAACCAACTACCAGAACCAGAAGACCGACCCGACACCCAGTACTAGAACCAGTAGACCGACCCAACACCCAGTACTACGACCAGGAGGCCGATCCGACACCCAGTACTAGAACCAGGAGACCGACCCAACACCCAGTACTACAGCCATTAGACTGACTCAACACCCAGTACCAGAACCATGAGACAGGCACAACACAAAGTACTAAAAGCTCTATCTATCCTGCGTTATGTACAGTGTAGACGTGTTCTGTATACTGCGTTATGTACAGTGTAGACGTGCTCTGTATACTGCATTGTGTACAGTGTAGACGTGCTCTGTATACTGCGTTGTGTACAGTGTAGACGTGCTCTGTATACTGCGTTGTGTACAGCGTAGACGTGCTCTCTGTATACTGCGTTGTGTACAGCGTAGACGTGCTCTCTGTATACTGCGTTGTGTACAGTGTAGACGTGCTCTCTGTATACTGCGTTGTGTACAGTGTAGACGTGCTCT
>NW_017307833.1:185113-186466 GCF_000935625.1 Nanorana parkeri
ACACCCAGTACTAGGACCATGAGACCGACCCAACACCCAGTACTAGAACCATGAGACAGACCCGACACCCAGTACTAGAACTATATGAGACCGAACCAACTACCAGAACCAGGAGACCGACCTGACACCCAGAGCCAGAACCATGAGACCGACACCCAGTACTAGGACCAGGAGACCGACCCGACACCCAGTACTAGGACCAGGAGACCAACACCCAGTACTAGGACCAGGAGACCGACCCGACACCCAGTACTAGGACCAGGAGACCGACCCGACACCCAGTACCAGGACCAGGAGACCAACCCGACACCCAGTACTAGGACCATGAGACCGACCCGACACCCAGTACTAGGACCAGGAGACCGACACCCAGTATTAGGACCAGGAGACCGACCCAACACCCAGTACTAGGACCATGACACCGACCCAACACCCAGTACTAGAACCATGAGACCGACCCGACACCCAGTACTAGAACTATATGAGACCGAACCAACTACCAGAACCAGAAGACCGACCCGACACCCAGTACTAGAACCAGTAGACCGACCCAACACCCAGTACTACGACCAGGAGGCCGATCCGACACCCAGTACTAGAACCAGGAGACCGACCCAACACCCAGTACTACAGCCATTAGACTGACTCAACACCCAGTACCAGAACCATGAGACAGGCACAACACAAAGTACTAAAAGCTCTATCTATCCTGCGTTATGTACAGTGTAGACGTGTTCTGTATACTGCGTTATGTACAGTGTAGACGTGCTCTGTATACTGCATTGTGTACAGTGTAGACGTGCTCTGTATACTGCGTTGTGTACAGTGTAGACGTGCTCTGTATACTGCGTTGTGTACAGCGTAGACGTGCTCTCTGTATACTGCGTTGTGTACAGCGTAGACGTGCTCTCTGTATACTGCGTTGTGTACAGTGTAGACGTGCTCTCTGTATACTGCGTTGTGTACAGTGTAGACGTGCTCTGTATACTGCGTTGTGTACAGTGTAGACGTGCTCTGTATACTGCGTTGTGTACAGTGTAGATGTGCTCTGTATACTGCGTTGTGTACAGTGTAGACGTGTTCTGTATACTGCGTTGTGTACAGTGTAGACGTGCTCTCTGTATACTGCGTTGTGTACAGTGTAGACGTGTTCTGTATACTGCGTTGTGTACAGTGTAGATGTGCTCTGTATACTGCGTTGTGTACAGTGTAGACGTGCTCTCTGTATACTGCGAAGTCATACATAATCTGGATAATCTGTTAGGTGAAAGTGCTGCAGACAGTTACAAGTCAATGACTTGGGGCCAGAGCAGGTGACACAACAAATTCTGCATAATTTAAATTGCGGATTGC
>NW_017307833.1:186587-186931 GCF_000935625.1 Nanorana parkeri
AACGCCCTTACAGCTTACATAATACCAGAACCCAGCACTTGATTACAACACGCCAGTTTCCCAATCAACATCACATCCCGCATACAAAGCATCCGATATGTAACGAGCAGTTCTATTCCACAGAGCGGAGGTGACATAAGGCGGTCCATCTGACGGGATCCTTACATACTGGAAGAGCCTGGATACAGAGAGGAAGGCGGAATCAGTTCTGGGAAAGGAGGAAGAACAAAAAGCCCCCAATGGCCATAGAACAGTGCTGCCCAGAGGGACTCAGCCTCTAAAACTCTCCCTGGAGTGAAGAGGAAAGGTGCTGCTGTGCTGATTAAAGTGACAGTCAGTGGCAA
>NW_017307833.1:189258-189637 GCF_000935625.1 Nanorana parkeri
CCCATGGAATAGTTGACCCTTCGTCACGGCCTGAGAACGCCCTTACAGCTTACATAATACCAGAACCCAGCACTTGATTACAACACGCCAGTTTCCCAATCAACATCACATCCCGCATACAAAGCATCCGATATGTAACGAGCAGTTCTATTCCACAGAGCGGAGGTGACATAAGGCGGTCCATCTGACGGGATCCTTACATACTGGAAGAGCCTGGATACAGAGAGGAAGGCGGAATCAGTTCTGGGAAAGGAGGAAGAACAAAAAGCCCCCAATGGCCATAGAACAGTGCTGCCCAGAGGGACTCAGCCTCTAAAACTCTCCCTGGAGTGAAGAGGAAAGGTGCTGCTGTGCTGATTAAAGTGACAGTCAGTGGCAA
>NW_017307833.1:189677-190831 GCF_000935625.1 Nanorana parkeri
TGACGAGTCATTTACCTGCAACAGGTATGTGCGCACATGATGTGACTCGGTAACCAGACCCGCCATGCTTTGTTCTGGGTCAGCGCCTTGCAGGGAGAAGGGACCAGGATGGCAGCACCAGGGTAGCAGGTGATAAAGATCAGCAGTATATTTTAAAGTGCCCCCCCCGTGCTCATACGTTTCTAATGATACATAATATTTCGGACCACATCAAGGCACCAGCACAAAGTTAGGACGACCATCTTAATTTTGAGGAATATTTCAAAGCGCAGAACCGCAGTGTGTAGGCATCATGCCCCCCCACATCTGAAGGACCGCCCCATGCCGTGTAAAATTGGCCACGCTTTCTGGCAAGGAAAGGGTGAATTCCTGCAGTTCACCCCACTGTCTATGTGCAACAGACGTTTCCGGAAGAAGCAGCCCTTCAACACGAACAGCATGCTAAGGCCGCAAAACCGCCGAACACAAAACTGAAAACGTTATCTTGAGAGAAAAGAAATTCCCTTTAAGCGAAGGCCCTAAAAAGGAAGAGGTGCCAGCGAGTATCGCACCATGTCATCAGCGCCGGCTGACCGTCGCCACCTCCGGCTCTTAACCACCAGCGCGCCGGTTCAGCCTTGTTCCTCAATATTTCAAAGACCGCTGAACCTAAAAAAAATAAATAAATAAAGTTCCTTCGTGTGAAGGAGATTGTGACGACGACAAGAAGCACACAAAAAAGTTTACACGGCGGCACTGAGACTCCATTAGCTGACACTGACTCAACCCGTGTCCCCGGCCATGTTAGAAGTGACAGCAGGATGTGTGAACAGGGTTCCCGCAGAGGACGTCCGCTCTGCGTAGGTGTAGCCATACTTGCCGCAACGTTTTTTTTTACAATAGAACGCATACAAATGATACATATGAAGGACCAAAAGTACAAATATCAACCCAAAAACATTTTACAAGCCGGTGGTATTTTTTTTCTCTCTGCGATGATCCTTTTCACCAAAAGATCGCTCGCCAGCCGCGGCGGGTGCAACGTTCCCGTCTGTTGTATGAGAGTCACATTGAGGAAAAATTGCGCAATGCAAATGTATATAATCGTCAGATCACTTTGAATCATTTCTGTACCGCAAAGATGTTGAACCGTTCTACTCCCCCCCCCCACCCCC
>NW_017307833.1:191470-192881 GCF_000935625.1 Nanorana parkeri
CTACCGCCAGTTCAACCGCCATTATCTCCGATATTGTTTACTGCAGCATGAAGTATTCTGTTTATAGACGTCGTGTTTTATATTTGTATTTTCTGCTCCTAGAAACGTCTCTAGTTCCCATCACAGCTTGCTTCATCGAAAACGCTGGTCAAGAGGAGCCAAAGAGCTGACGCTCTAATTCAGACTTCAGCCAATTCATACAGGGTCACCTTGCTCTGGAGACCAGAGCTAAAGAGCTGACGCTCTAATTCAGACTGGATTCAAAGCGTACAGGGTTAACTCGCTTCCAGAGCTAAAGAGCTGACACTCTAATTCAGACTGGATTCAAAGCGTACAGGGTTAACTCGCTTCCAGAGCTAAAGAGCTGACGCTCTAATTCAGACTGGATTCAAAGCGCACAGGGTTAACTTGCTTCCAGGAGCTAAAGAGCTGACACTCTAATTCAGACTTCAGCCAACTCGTATAGGCTTACCTTGCTCTGACGCTCTAATTCAGACTGGATTCAAAGCGTACAGGGTTAACTAGCTTCCAGAGCTAAAGAGCTGACACTCTAATTCAGACTGGATTCAAAGCGTACAGGGTTAACTCGCTTCCAGAGCTAAAACTCTAATTCAGACTGGATTCAAAGCGTACAGGGTTAACTCGCTTCCAGAGCTAAAGAGCTGACACTCTAATTCAGACTGGATTCAAAGCGTACAGGGTTAACTTGCTTCCAGGAGCTAAAGAGCTGACGCTCTAATTCAGACTGGATTCACAGCGTACAGGGTTAACTTGCTGCGGCTGCTTGGCTGCCAGGCTGTTGGCAGAGCGTCTCACCCTAGCCGTGCTCTCTGTACGGGTGAAATCATCTTCTGATTGCCACTGTGAACCTGGAACGGAAATATCTAATCCACTGACAGCTCATATAAGTTCTTCACTCTGTCACAGCTGCTTTGAACGCTTCTTCCCCTCCCCTCCATACAAGAGCCATCTGAAGTCATCCTACAGCTACCCTACAATCTCCATCTCCCCCGTCCTCCTCTGGGGGGGGGGGGGGGGGGGGGGCCAATGGAAACCCCCCGATCAGAACAGAAACCCAGGAAGACATTGAACCTTCTCTGTCACATGTGATACATTGTAACAATCTGCTCTGAGGGAAAAGAGATTCTGTTTCATTTCTTTACAATCAGACAATATACATTGTGCAGGAACCGTTCAGCAACCAATCAGCAATTTCCTTTCTCTGATCTGACAGCTCGACCCCGACGAAAGGTGAAATCCGGTTGGCCGTTGTCTCGTTGGGCTTTGCGTACCGCCGTTGCTTTTCCGCCCCGGGGCTCGAAGTTTTATTTTAAAGGCTAAGTGTCTAAGGGGCAGTTCATGAGGTACTACAAGACCCAGCAGGTTGTTGCCCCCCACCCCCATTACCCTG
>NW_017307833.1:196202-196577 GCF_000935625.1 Nanorana parkeri
AGCGTACAGGGTTAACTTGCTTCCAGGAGCTAAAGAGCTGACGCTCTAATTCAGACTGGATTCACAGCGTACAGGGTTAACTTGCTTCCAGGAGCTAAAGAGCTGACGCTCTAATTCAGACTGGATTCACAGCGTACAGGGTTAACTTGCTGCGGCTGCTTGGCTGCCAGGCTGTTGGCAGAGCGTCTCACCCTAGCCGTGCTCTCTGTACGGGTGAAATCATCTTCTGATTGCCACTGTGAACCTGGAACGGAAATATCTAATCCACTGACAGCTCATATAAGTTCTTCACTCTGTCACAGCTGCTTTGAACGCTTCTTCCCCTCCCCTCCATACAAGAGCCATCTGAAGTCATCCTACAGCTACCCTACAATC
>NW_017307833.1:196722-197234 GCF_000935625.1 Nanorana parkeri
GGGGGTGTCCTAAGGAAACCCACCGGCACCCCTCAATTGTCAGAACAGAAACCCAGGAAGACATTGAACCTTCTCTGTCACATGTGATACATTGTAACAATCTGCTCTGAGGGAAAAGAGATTCTGTTTCATTTCTTTACAATCAGACAATATACATTGTGCAGGAACCGTTCAGCAACCAATCAGCAATTTCCTTTCTCTGATCTGACAGCTCGACCCCGACGAAAGGTGAAATCCGGTTGGCCGTTGTCTCGTTGGGCTTTGCGTACCGCCGTTGCTTTTCCGCCCCGGGGCTCGAAGTTTTATTTTAAAGGCTAAGTGTCTAAGGGGCAGTTCATGAGGTACTACAAGACCCAGCAGGTTGTTGCCCCCCACCCCCATTACCCTGACACACCGCCCTGACACGCTCGCTCACCTCGCCTTAAGTGCTTCTGTCTTTTACTGCTAAATAAAACAAGGATCTGCACTTAGCAGCAGACAATGCACGGACACGCAACACCGGGAGGGAACCC
>NW_017307833.1:197320-199104 GCF_000935625.1 Nanorana parkeri
AACACAGCTCAGTCCTGTCTGCTTTGGCTCTTCCGTGTTTTCAGGCTCCCAGCCCAGTAATGCAAATAATGACAACAAAAAAAAAGAGAGAGAGAGGAAGAAAATTATGGGGAGGGACGGAGGGAGTGTTCAAAGCTTTTAAGGCTCCTCTTTTAAGAATCAGAAGGTTTAGCAATCCCTCTGTGTAGCAGACAGCAGAAGCACCCCCTGGCTCTCCATTCAGCAATTTGAATGTCAAGGGCGAAGGTCAATGGATCGCTGTAATAGGGCATGCTACTTGGGATAAGGGGGGGGGGGAATAGAAATTAAGGCTCAGGGGAGGGAAAGGGAGTCCTGTTGTCAGGGAAAAGAAGGGGGGAAAAAAACAAACATCTATCTGGTTTCCTTTTCTTTTTGCTTTCTTAGATCCGAGTAGAATTTAGAAAAAAAAATCTGGATATCACGCGGCGGTCCTAGGGGAGACGGGCAGAGCGGAGACGGTCCATGTTTAAACGGATGGAGGTCCCTTTTTCGCTGCAAAGCTTTTTTGGTGGTCGCTTATCTCTGGCAGTCCTGGCACAGAATGAGAGAGAGAGATAAAGAGAGAGAGAGAGAGGAAAGACATGAGCTCCCCCCAGGCTACAATAATAGAGGGTTGGAATAAGAGCAGAGGAAGAGGGAGGAGGAGAGCGAATGCCCCCCTTCCCTCACCATCAATTTTCATGCAAGAATCATTATTGGCAACTCGCGGTTCTGGCACGCTGACAAGACTAGGGTCTGCTCGGAGAATGGGGCCGAGCAGACGTCAGGTAGCGATTTTCACCAATAGATTTTCATTTCTTTTCCTTCGCCAAATCCGCATTTAAAGGGTTAGACCCGGGAGGATGAGGCGGTGACCGGTTCCCAAGGTAACGTCCCGGTGGCAATGACTTTTGCCCGTCTGGCTTGTAAAAAGGTGTCTGATGGGTTTTTACAGACTGTAAGCGGCGGCCCCTGACAAAGGCCGCCTTTTACAACTACCTATAAAGCACTGGGGATGGTTTTATGTGGGATGGAGACGTGGCCTTCGAGGGCGAAACAATGAGTAGTCATTCTGTGGGGAAGGGAGGGGGGGGTGCTTGGCACACGTCTGATGAGGTCAGTAATAGAGATCTGAATGGCATTGGAGCCAATGGGGACAGTAAATGACCCACGGTCACAGAGGTGGAGCTTATTCCGTGCTGACATATATATGTGTTGATGCGCTGTGCTGGGAACACGCATGATCACGGGGCCCCCGGAACTCTGACCGTCGCCATCTCCCAGTCATATGTCAACAATCAGGAACTGGTAGGACGGGCTCTTGAACACATGATCACCGTGACAGCCAATGACAGACATCAGGAAGCCCAAATGTGTTCGGCATAAGCTTTTCTGAGGGCCAGTGGGAGGAGTTTAGGGTCATTTCTAGGAGGTGCAATAAGCTTCTTATGGCTCCTGAATGTTATGGAAGCCTATCCTAGGCCAGTGGTGCTCGACCTGTGTAACCTCGGGACCCACATTTGTCCTCGGTCATTAAGTCATGACCCGAGTCGCACTGCAATGGAACGCACGGCATTGCGTTACTGCGCGTTCCAATGCGGGCAATAGAACTGTGGGTGGGAGGTGCGTTTGTGGTGCCATTCAAAAAATGAATGGCAATGCAACACACCTCCCACACCAGAATTCATGGTAGGTGTGATTTTGCATGGGACTGTGCGTTTAACTCACTCGCTGTACTAGTGTGATTGGGCCCCTTCGCACACAATCACAGACAACACCCCACC
>NW_017307833.1:199404-200746 GCF_000935625.1 Nanorana parkeri
CCCTCCCCAATAAATGTTTTTTCTTTTTTTTAAGTTCCCCCCAGTCTCCCTATCTTACGAGAACTGGAGTGGATCCTCAGCCTGGGGTCCAGTGTGGGCTGCTGTGCTCCATCCATATGTGCAATGCTGGCACAGCTCCCTTGCGTGCCCTGTAGAGTTTCCGGGAGCCAGACTATGATGTCACTCCGGTCCAGGCACATCTACAGAACACGGGAGGGAGCAGTAAGCAATGCATGTATGGATGGAGCTCCCTTGCGGCCATTGCCCCATCCTATCCCACCTCACGCTGACACTCGGCGCCGGGCGGCATATTTTGAATGGCTGCTTGGCGTGAGAACTGACAGCGCTGCGCTAGGGGGAGGCTGCGGAGCCTCTCACCTAAAAAAAAGTGCAAGGCACGGGGTGACCCACTGAACAAGGGGTCGCGACCCAAAGTTGAGAACAAAGGTCCTAGGCCAGTGGCGGCGAACCTCGGCACTCCAGCTGTTTTGGAACTACAAGTCCCATGAGGCATTGCAAGGCACCGACAGCCACAGACATAACGCCCAGAGGCAGATGCATGTTGGGATTTGTAGTTTTGGCACAGCTGGAGTGCCAAGGTTCGCCACCACCGTCTAGGCCATTCTTGTGCCCCCTCATATTGCGTGTGGTAAAGGGACCCTGACTCTAACCCGGCGACTGGGTGCGTGATGTGGCTTCGTTTATAAACAAAGTAATTTCACGCGGAGACGAGGAATTGTTTGGAGGATGGTCCGGATCTCTGACAACTTTTTATTCATATTTGGCGACCCATTAGGGAGAATTTCCCTCACTTCCTCTCCCAGTGACCACGCAGCAGCTGAGAGAGGATTTTGCCAGAGATGCAACAAAAAGATGATAGAGGTTCTGACCGTCTCACTTCTAATGTGGAAATAAGTAGGAGGAACCAGCGAGAGGTCTGATAGGCCAGCGAGGCCGAGACTCGGAGTCTTCCCGGAGGACCAATTCTCGGTGTTCCATAGCTCGGGAGTGGAAACTATCCTATCTGTTCTTTATCAGTATGTGACGGCGCTGACCGCATCCACCACGTCATCCCGCTCCGGGTGAGCTCAGGACCATCACATTTTCTGGGGGGTGCTCTGTACACCCCCCAGAGCGGCCTCGTCAGCTTCAGCCATGAGAAGGGAATTCATTCATTAGGAGATCCAGAACGTATTTGGACGTATTCAGGGTTTGGATCGGAGGCCCGGCCTCTATAAACTTCCTGACACGTTTCACTCTGCAGATCACAGAAATAGATAAACATGCAAATAATAAAAAAGGGGTAAATAATGGCCAACCCCCCCCCCCCCCCCCAAAAAAA
>NW_017307833.1:200779-210632 GCF_000935625.1 Nanorana parkeri
GCTCCGGCCACAAATTAAGCTTCCCGTTTCCGCTACAGCCGAGCAGTTTACTCCGGACTACTAATGAATTCCCGTACAGTGTGCGCCGCGTATCAGAGTCATTCCAGCAAAGGATCACTCGGGGAAATAAGGAGAAGTCACAGTTTTATAAAGCTGAAGCAGTGAGCGGTCTTTATTACAGGAGGGGGCGGAGACAAGACCAGTCACCCTGCACAAGGAGAGAGAGCAGCAGTGAGCGGTCTTTATAACAGGAGGGGGCGGAGACAAGACCAGTCACACTGCACAAATAATGAATTCCCGTACAGTGTGCGCCGCGTATCAGAGTCATTCCAGCAAAGGATCACTCGGGGAAATAAGGAGAAGTCACAGTTTTATAAAGCTGCAGCAGTGAGCGGTCTTTATTACAGGAAGGGGCGGAGACAAGACCAGTCACCCTGCACAAGAAGAGAGAGCAGCAGTGAGCGGTCTTTATAACAGGAGGGGGCGGAGACAAGACCAGTCGCCGTGCACAAGCAGAGAGAGCAGCAGTGAGCGGTCTTTATAACAGGAGGGGGCGGAGACAAGACTAGTCAGCCCTGCACAAGCAGAGAGTGCAGCAGTGAGCAGTCTTTATTACAGGAAGGGGCGGAGACAAGACCAGTCACCCTGCACAAGAAGAGAGAGCAGCAGTGACTTTCACCATGATGACCAGTTATGAGTCAAGCTCTCAGAAATGACACCGCCCTGCTTCGGCTGTCCGGCCACCAACATGCAGGCATAGAATAGAAACACAGGCCGAGGCCCTCATCTGCAGTGAGTGACAGATTGAAGACCTGCATGCTGCAGGAGTTGGATCCATACTGAAGCGGAGTCAGAGAGGGGCACGGGAGAGAAGATTCTGGTCTGGCGGTCGCATGCATCTCGCAGCGTCGCCCCCCCGACAGGAACTGATAAATTCCCTTTAAATAAACATTTAAATTCCTCGCCGAGTGCGATTCTGAAACTGTCGTCCTTTTTATTTCACACGTCGGGGTAATAAACGTCCCTCTCGCGTCTGACCACATCCTGTATAGCGCTGTCCACCCCTCCGTATCGGATACAATGGCCGTTCTGACCTTCCGCAGGCATCATCATTAGAGCCGCCAACGCGACATTCTAAACACGCTGAAATAAAGTGGACCTGTCTACATACAAAACAAGTCCCCATGTACAGCAAAGGGGTCATTGCCCAGATAAGCTCCAGTGAGGGACTCTGCATAGGCTGAGATGATGTCATCAGTCTGCTAGAGGCGGGAGGAAGCATTTCTTCAGTCTCCCCTCCCCCAGGGATCAGACTGCTGCAGGCAGGAGGAAGCATTTCCTCAGTCTCCCCTCCCCCAGGGATCAGTCTGCTGCAGGCAGGAGGAAGCATTTCCTCAGTCTCCCCTCCCCCAGGGATCAGTCTGCTGCAGGCAGGAGGAAGCATTTCCTCAGTCTCCCCTCCCCCAGGGATCAGTCTGCTGCAGGCAGGAGGAAGCATTTCCTCAGTCTCCCCTCCCCCAGGGATCAGTCTGCTGCAGGCAGGAGGAAGCATTTCCTCAGTCTGCTGGTCTCAGTGGGAAGGATTCAGTAAAAGAGCAGCAGGAGGGACTAGGTGATGATTGCCAAGCTCGATAGTCACACTCCCTCCAACATTTTTTCACCCCACTGTAGCACAAGTAGTCACAGTCTACGTGAGGGTGACAACTCTGCTCTGAATTCAGCAGCAGTGCAGCATTGTTGTCCCCCCCCCCAGATATTTTTCTTTTAGAATGGGAGGCGGTAAGTTCTACTTCGAGTCTTCCGGGAAACTGATCTGCGTGTAGAAAGTTTATGAAGGAGCACAGAAGCCACATGACAGAACTCGGAGATTGCGCAGCGCGCGGCGCCGGCCGTAGCAATTCAGATACTCGCATTCCGAGTCAATATTGACTTCCGTCCAAAACACCATTTTATGGCTCAAGCGGCACCGAGCTGACATTTGGAGAGGACTTTGTGTGGATCCCGTCCAGCCGGGTAAACAGCTCTGCCAGGTCTGACCAAACACCACTGCCCCCCAGAGGGCCGAGGAGGGAACTACGCCCAACTCAGAGAGTGTCACACGGGCTAAGAACACTTTGTCTATCGGAGACACGCCATATCTGCCTGACCTGGGAGGATAATGGGGGGGAAATACACCACCCAGGAGCCAATTAAAGGCCGACCTCGGTCAAATCCGAAATGTCATGTTTGCGTGGGCAATGGAGAGTCGCAAACGGCTGGCTTCTTACATGTCGCAGAAACTGTAATGATGCGATTTCCCCCCCAGTAATTGGTGTCTCTATCCCTCCCACAATGGTGAGATTTCCCCCAGTAGTTTGTGTCTCTGCCCCTCCCACAATGGTGAGATTTCCCACAGTAGTTTGTGTCTCTGCCCCTCCCACAATGGTGAGATTTCCCTCCAGTAGTTTGTATCTCTGCCCCTCCCACAATAATGAGATTTCCTCCAGTAGTTTGTGTCTCTGCCCCTCCCACAATGGTGAGATTTCCTCCAGTAGTTTGTGCCTCTGCCCCTCCCACAATGGTGACATTTCCTCCAGTAGTTTGTGTCTCTGCCCCTCCCACAATGGTGAGATTCCCCCCTGTAGTTTGTGTCTCTGCCCCTCCCACAATAATGAGATTTCCTCCAGTAGTTTGTGTCTCTGCCCCTCCCACAATGGTGACATTTCCTCCCAGTAGTTTGTGTCTCTGCCCCTCCCACAATGGTGAGATTCCCCCCCTGTAGTTTGTGTCTCTGCCCCTCCCACAATGGTGAGATTCCCCCAGTAGTTTGTGTTTCTGCCCCTCCCACAATGGTGAGATTTCCCACCTGTAGTTTGTGTCTCTGCCCCTCCCACAATGGTGAGATTTCCCACCTGTAGTTTGTGTCTCTGCCCCCCCATGAAGAAATGTAACAGGAGCCAGAACACAAAGGGGTGGGTGGAGATACACTAAGGTGGGAGGTAACAACAACACATTCCTGGATATAAAGGAACAGAGTCAGGAATTATGAGAAGAAGCTCTCGCTATTGCAGCACCCGAAACATTTATGAAGCCCGGGCTTCACCTCTAACTGAAATATCACTTTGGGGGTGACCCGCCCTTTAAGAAAACCTCTACATACATTTTATTCTTCATTTAGTGGAATCTACGGGAGAAAGCAACATCCTGTAATAGAAAAGAAAAATGAAAAGTTCTGGAATAAGACGCCTCGGGCCCGGGTTCAGGGCTGCATCTAACTATTATGCATCGATTATGAGAATATTTGTCAATAGTTGTGGGGGGGGAGTTCTTTTAAATACAACTAATCGGGAAAAAAAATCAGACAACTAATCGATTATGAAAATAATCGTTAGGCTGCAGTCCTGCCTGGGTTCATCAAGCTGTATATGTAGTTGAGGCACATTAAAGGCATGCCAAAATGGCCTCTCAGTAACGCATGTGGGGTTGTGATGGCGGTGAGGACGGACTGATTGGAAGGATATGAACACCGCCGAGCAAAAAATTGTCAGGTAGGAATTTTTTTGGCTGATCCTCACTGTGGGTGACAAAGCTGACGCGTCCACGTAACAAGACTCCATTCAGTGACAATTTGTTTATGAGAAAACACAAATGAAGGGTGAGAAAAAAAAAGCCAAAAGGACTGTCACGTCCTAATTAACCAGAGACCTCATGATTAATGCATGAGCTGCAGACAGTGTGCGAACAAGTGCGTGCGTGCGTGCGTGCGCAGTGCGTACCTGTGTCTACAACGGCTCATTACAGACAACTGACATGGACGCACAATCGTTACAACCGCACTGCACACCGGGAGCTCCTCACAATGTGCATTACAAGCTGCAGCCTGTCAGATAGAGCCTATCTCATATCCTGGCTGGAGGACGTCCAGTGTCATCTAGCGCTCTCCTCCCCAGCCCGACTGTCCCTGGCCCCGCCCCTTTCATTGATTGGATTTCAGTTCTGTCAATCATGTGGGCGTTACCTAGGCCGGTCTGTATGTCGGGGCCTATCATTGTCAATATGATAAGTATAAACAGACTCGACATAGGTATATTTTGTCATGTTAGATGCAACGTGCTGAGTATTGCGTCATGTGACCCTTCCAGGTATTTATCACAGAGATCACATGACTCCCCGACTTCACCTTCTGCTCTGAGGAAATGCCTCCTCCTGCCAACCATGTAAATCCTGCTGCCTGTGCAGTTCACAAATGTCTCACACAGATTAGTCCCTGCTGCAGACATGCACCTCTGACTTGGTGCAAAGTTACAATCTGATCACTCTGGGAGGGGAGACTGAGGAAATGCTTCCTCCTGCCTGCAGCAGACTGAACACTGGGGGAGGGGAGATGGAGGAAATGCTTCCTCCTGTCTACAGCAGACCGATCACTGGGGGAGGGGAGACTGAGGAAATGCTTCCTCCTGCCTGCAGCAGACTGAACACTGGGGAAGGGGAGACTGAGGAAATGCTTCCTTCTGCCTGCAGCAGACTGAACACTGGGGGTGGGAGACTGAGGAAATGCTTCCTCCTGCCTGCAGCAGACTGAACACTGGGGAAGGGGAGACTGAGGAAATGTTTCCTCCTGCCTGCAGCAGGCAGATCACTGGCGGAGGAGAGACTGAGGAAATGCTTCTTCCTGCCTGCAGCAGACTGATCACTGGGGGAGGGGAGACTGAGAAAATTCTCCCTCCTGCCTGCAGCAGACTGATCACTGGGGGAGGGGAGACTGAGGAAATGCTTCCTCCTGCCTGCAGCAGACAGATCACTGGCAGAGGAGAGACTGAGGAAATGCTTCCTCCTGCTTGCAACAGACTGATCACTGGGGGAGGGGGGACTAAGGGAAATGCTTCCTCCTCCTTGAGCCCGCAGCAGACTGATCACTGGGGGGAGGGGAGACTGAGGAAATGCTTCCTCCTGCCTGCAGCAGACTGATCACTGGGGGAGGGAAGACTGAGGAAATGCTTCCTCCTGCCCGCAGCAGACTGATCACTGGGGGGAGGGGAGACTGAGGAAATTCTCCCTCCTGCATGCAGCAGACTAGACTGATGACATCATCTCAGACTAGGCAAAGTCACTGACTGAAGCTCAGGGACAATGGAGCCTTTCTGAAGACTGTTACTGTTTCTCCAGCACAGGAATAGTGTGTGGGGGAGGGGCTGGTGTTTGGGGTTTTCCACGCTGACCTTTGCCCCCGCTCCCCAATGTAGTAGTAGAACAAGTGGAATATCGCGTCGCAGAAAAGGAACCACGTGCAGCTGTAAGATCTTCAGGATTGGATCCATGGATGTAGAACTCTTCTCGCGTCGGCTTTGTGTTCTGAGCTCTCCTTTCAGGTTTGTCGCCTCTCCCAGAACCAGGGAATTGAGAGCCGGCCTGTGATTGGACGTGGAACGGCGGCGCTCAATCAAGCTTCGGTTGTTCGGTGGCAGTGTTCTTCGCCTCCCCCGTGTCCTGGCCGGGACCGGTCTGTAATTACAGGTTTATTGCGTGTACGGCTGCCGCGTAATGACATGTTTGCAAATTAATTTTTACAGCGGCTGCCATTACCAGAGACAGTGGAGGAGTCCTGACCATTAATTACCGCGGCCGCACGTGTAATCCCCGGGAATCAAAGGAGGGCCGTAAAAGAACGCCGACAGGAAGCAGATGTGAGAAGGGGGAGCGCGGCGCAGTCAGGAGCGTCGCCGAAAATCGACTCTGAGTGCCGCCGGGCGGCCGTTTGCGCTCACCCCCGGGGTGATCGGCGCCGATCCATTCCCGCTCTGTGTCCCCCGCACAACCCCAAAACAAATAACACACAACGTCCCCTATTCACTATAAAGCCGGTTAGTACCCAAAATATAGGAAAGCCGAGTTCCAGGCGAACGGATGCAACACACAGGGGAAGCGCGCCGGCGCCATCTGTTATATTTGTTAGAGGATTTGCATTTCTGTCCATGCGGTCCTGAGACAGCACAGCTCTGCCACGCACACAGCGCAGCCGCGGGGACCTGACTTTTCTATGTAACGCTGAACAGGTCTAGTCCCTCCCCCACTGAGCTGATGTACTGCAGGTGTGTGAGAGATAACATCACACAATCGCACACACACACACACAAATGTGACAGGTCTTTCTTCATCCTCTAATACAATGTAACAATGTTTCTGCAGTGATTGAGTAGGGAAGACTCGGGATGCACCGATACTAGTATCGGTATCGCTGCCGATACCGAGTATTTGGGCGAGTACTCGTACGCGGCCAAATGCTCCGATGCCTAGCCCGAGTACTTCCTGTATCAGGAAGCCGGGCAGCGCGTCATTACACACTGCCCGGCTTCCTGATTGGCCGGGAAGCCGGCTCCATGCTCTCTCGTCACTTGTGAGGAGGGAGCCGACTTCCCGGCCCATCAGGAAGCCGGGTGACGTGTAATGACGCGCTGCCCGGCATTCTGATTGGCCGAGAAGTCGGCTCCATGCTCTATCATCACAAGTGACGAGAGAGTATGGAGCCAATCAGAAAGCAGGGCGTTGCGTCATTACACGGCGCCAGGCTTCCTGATTGGACGGCCCCGGCTGGGTACCGGAAGAAGGTAGTGTTCTGGCTGGGGAGGCCCCGGGGGGTGACAGGCTGGACAAGATAAGAGGGGACAGACTTGATTGCGGGTGGCGAGTCATTAAACGCCACCTGGCTTCCCGAATGGGACTTCCGGTACTCGGTAATTGGTATCGGCGAGTACCGGGGAAAAAAATTATCGGTACTCGGTACCGAAATACCGGTATCGGTGCATCCCCAGGGAAGACACATCGTGGTCCAGGAAGTAGATGGTGACCCTGGATGATGATGGCGGCGCCCTCCTGGAGAGAGAAGCAGATGAAGACATTGCTGGGGGGGGGAGGAGTCATGTGATCTCTGTGAGAGGGAATGAATACCTGGAAGTGTTACAATGACACATTACATATATTACAATGTATCGGTCCGCTCGAGGGACTCGCGATGGTCACACCGTGCGAGCGGCACTGTGGTGGTGATCTTGCTTTGGCCGGTTTTTATCTCATCATCCTCGATTTTATATCTTTGTGCCCAGAAAATTTGGCCGCCGCCGCGCGTTCGTCTTTAACAACTCTCCCACCTGTTGTAAGCGGCCGCGCATTACCTTGGTCTGTGCGCGGCGGGGCTGGCGTAGCCTATTGGCCCCTGTACTTCTCTCTTCCCGTAATGAAGGCATTAGCGTCCCCCCCGCCCCCCTCCTTCCCTCGCCTCTCTAATGAATCAAGTAGCAATTTTCCATTTTTAATGAAAGCTCAGCGGCGAGGTGGAGACGAGCGGCCGTATCGCGCGCCGCGGCACTTCAGCAGACGGAGCGGGCCAACGGAGAGCAAGGATGGTGATTGTAATATCATTAATTGGCTGGAGGAGCACTTTGTACCGGAGGGACCGGCGTGCACGTACACGCAGGAAATAAGATATTTAAAGTGGAACTCTGAGCAAAATACGCATGCGTAGCATTCTGTCACTGGCAAAAACAAGGCCGCCCCTCCCCCGGTATCTTCGTTTTATGTGCTGTTGATCCTTTTAGCAGATCTGTGATTTTTTTCCATTTCCTGTGACAGGTCAAGCAGTCCATCACAAGTAGAGGTAACAAAGTTGGGACAAACCATATAACACTGCAGGGGGGGGGGCTTACAACGGTCATCTTTCATGCATATGGCCTGTTTCTACACGTTGCTGTAAATGTTTAATAAGTCTCAGATGCGGTCCGGCTTTCATTTGTTCGTTTTTTTACATACAATCCATCTAAAGCTGCTTCCCTGTCTGCAGGGTGACAACGCTGCTGGGTGCTTTCACTGCAGATTGAACAGCGTTGTCACCCCGGTAAAGGAAGTGGAAAAATAACGACTGGATCAATAACAAATGTAACAATGTTGCTGAGATATCTCTGTATTTAGTTATCATGACGTCACTCGCGCCTGTTTGGTTGAACGCTCATTTCGGTCATCCTGGTTGTGCCAAGTTCTGCAGATCCTCCTGCTGTGATTGCGTCATCACCTATCTCCCGGCAAGGCGCATGCGCACTCCATCATCGGTCCCGCCCTCATTGAGATTGACCTGAATGGGCAGCCTTGAATGTGACGCCGGGCCTTGTACTGCGCATGTGCAGCGGAGACCCGGGAAAAAAGATGGCGCTGGCTTCAGGAACGGACAAATTCTATACACTGTGGAAGTTACGACTGTCTGTGATCATTTATAATGGTATCTGTTGGGTAAAAATTGCTAATAACAATATAATATATTCATTGGTTTATTCCGCTTGGTTATCAGCGTCATTTCCGATTGTTACATTGTAATGAGCGAACCGCAACCGACAGGAAGTGATTTCTCCCACCCGAGAATCCGACAAATTGTTTCAACCAGAACAGCCAATCAGATTCCACCAAATCCTTATTCTTTGTTGTGTTGATCATTCGAAGTGATTAGAACTCTGATTGATTGATTATCTTAGTGTGTATGTGCAGCACGAAAAGAAACATTGTCGCTGTGACTCTTCACTGATATTTGTATTCATAGATTCTGCTCGGCGCTCTTCCCTTTGTAACTGCAGCAGAGAAACCAGAGCTGGGATCTGATTGGACAATACGGGCAGGCGCTCTGCAGTTCTCTGAAGGCGGCGCGGGTGATTTGGGATCACAGTCAGGTGGCGGCATCACCTCCGCGACGGCAAACAGCGCCGGCACAACACCTGCTTTGTTAAACAAATGTTCTCCGGTCTGGGGGCGGGCAAACAGGAGAACTCCGAGCGACCAGGGACAATAAACGTATCAGATGACATATTAGTGACGGCGAATGTTACAGAGAGACCACGCCTACCGAAACGCCGCTCCATCCAACCCCTGACTGGAGAGCAAAGGTGAAGAGAGGACCTGAGCACAGGGGAAGAGTTATGCAAATATTTGAATGCCTTGTTGGGTGCGTGTCAATCTGGGGGAGTGGGCGTTCCTAGGCAGGCTGTATTTGCATGCAGATCACCCACATGTGTAAGAGTCCATGATTGAAAGAACTAATGAATGAAAGGGGCGGGGCCGGGGAGACAGTCAGGCTGGGGAGGAGAGTACTAGATGATGCTGGATGTCCTCCAGCAAGGAAATGAGGCGGAGCTCTGTCTGACTTGCTGCAGCTTCTAATGTACATTGTGAGGAGCTCCCAGTGTGCAGTGACATCAGAGGAAGAGGAGCCGGGACCACTGTGCAGGACTGAAGGGGAGGACGGAGGTCAGATAGAAGACTGAAGGGGAGGACGGAGGTCAGATAGAAGACTGAAGGGGAGGACGGAGGTCAGGCTGACTCTATGACACGTGAAGCAAGATCACACCACTGTAATGCACCACATATACTTCACACTGTCGTGTGTCCGGCCAGGAGAGGATCCGCTTTCTGGATCTGATGGGGGACGATCTCGGCGATCTTGCAGCTGCGGACCGATCATGACACGCACATACGAGAGATCGGCAGACGGCCCCGTGGTGGAGGACAGGTTCGCAGGCGCCGCCATCACCCCGGTCACTATCCGTAGAGTCTACACATGAGCAGAGACGGGTCCCGGGCAGGTTTTGTCTCTGTGGCGGCTCACATTGCCAAAGTTTGTTTTTTTATTTTTGTTGCCATTTGTCAACATTTTTTGGTGAAGTAACCAAAAAACTGCTTCTGCTTCTGGTGATGTTTTGTGAGATAAGAAAGATGGAGCCGGAGAGGGAGTGTGACCGGCTGGAAGCGTCCGCTCCCGCCTGTGTTCCAGGATTTGCTTAGATTGTGACCGCAGAGAGCTGCGGCCTGATAACAGCCCCCTGGACAGGAGAGATAAGAC
>NW_017307833.1:210664-210898 GCF_000935625.1 Nanorana parkeri
GAAAACCAACAAAGAGCGCGTCCTCTGCGCGAGGAGATAACGAGGCGGTCCAGGCCCGGAGACGACAACTCGGCCTGCTCAGCCGCTGCCACATGCTGATGGGGCAAATGTGGAGGCATCTGTGGCCGCAACGCTGCGTCTCCGCAGTCACTGAAAACCGCAGGCAGCTGGTTATCTGTCTGACATCCTGGGCGACCACAAACATTGCCGAGCTCCTGCAGAGGGAGATATCGG
>NW_017307833.1:210924-218385 GCF_000935625.1 Nanorana parkeri
ACTGAGAAAATGGAGCCAAGACGTGATCAGTGGAAGGATAGAGATCTCCTTCCATTATACTTCATGAGGAAGCACAGACATTGATTCTGGAATATGTGACATTGTTCTACTGCCGCGTCACCGGGATCTGTGAATGAACATACTACAAGTCCCATCTGCCACCACAGCAGGGCGGCGACCTCACCACACTTGTGGCTCATTCATTACTACCTACATCCCCTTAACAGCAGGTCTGATTCTTCATATGTTATAGGGCTGGGGGTCAGAAATGCAAGCCATGGTCGCAATACTCTGCAGGCCTGAACACAGAAAAGTAATACGTGCTCAGTTTGTATTTGATTATTGTCACTGCGTCTATTACATGTTCCCAAATGGCGGACTGCCCCTTTAAAAGTAAATCTGCCGTCAGATACTGCATATGTTTTTATGTTAGGTCCACCATGCAGGATGGAGCCATCTTTATTCAGGCGTCATCCAGAGCCGCCACCTAGCGTACGTAGATAGGAAAGGGCTGAAAGAGGCGGAAGAAGATCAGCGACGCCGAGATACACCGAAAGGATAAGAAATGGCAAAGTCAGTAATTTGTAGAAGAAACATGGACATTGGTTATGAGAGCGCAGATCCCACCCAACGTCCTCCAGTGACGGGTTACATCTTCCCTTCAGCCCAGAATTCCTCCCTAGCCCAGAGTCCCCCATTAGCCCAGTGCTCCCCATTAGCCCAGAGTTCCTCTTCAGCCCAGAGCTCCCCATTTGCCCAGAGCTCCCCCTTCAGCCCAGAGCTCCCCATTTGCCCAGAGCTCCCCCTTCAGCCCAGAGCTCCCCCTTCAGCCCAGAGCTCCCCCTTCAGCCCAGAGCTCCCCATTTGCCCAGAGCTCCCCCTTCAGCCCAGAGCTTCCCCTTCAGCCCAGAGCTCCCCATTTGCCCAGAGCTCCCCCTTCAGCCCAGAGCTCCCCATTAGCCCAGAGTCCCTCTTCAGCTCAGAGCTCCCCATTAGCCTAGAGCTCACCTTCAGACCAGAGATCCCGATTCGCCCAGAGCTCCCCATTAGCCCAGAGTCCCTCTTCAGCCCAGAGCTCCCCCTTCAGCCCAGAGCTCCCCATTAGCCCAGAGATCCCGATTCGCCCAGAGCTCCCCATTCGCCCAGATTTCCCCATTAGCCCGGAGATCCCGATTCGTCCAGAGCTCCCCATTAGCCCGGAGCTCCCCATTAGCCCAGAGCTCCCCATTGGCCCGGAGTTCCTCTTCAGGATTTCTTCTATTGGGATGCACACAGAAGGCTCAGCAGACGTTGTCTCTGATTGTCGCGCCCCGTCCAGGTTTTACAAGGCTGGGAGTATTCACAGGAAAGTTTCCTCTGCTTGAAGGGCCTCGTTTTCCTCGTAAACACAACAATAACCCCTTTCAGCGGCCGAACGGCGAGGTAAACGTTAGCGAGGTGCGGCGGGCCGTCGACCTTCAGCAGGCAGCTGGGTCGCAGTTAATCCCACATAAAAACTAATGAGCCCGGCCGGTTTTTACAGCGAAGATGTGTAATTGTGTCAGCTGGCGGCTCAGACCGCTGGCACACCGCGCCTAGTTTTTTGTTTTTTTTTGGAAAGCCACGGACCACTAAAGACGAGATTTCATTCGTCCCTGAGTTACTGCCGCTGCCGTGTCATTAGCCGGCTTGCTGCGCCGAGCGGAACCATTCCGATACGAGGGGCAAGTGCTGCTGCGGCATTAAAAGTTTATGAGCTGTGAAGACGGGCCGCGACGGGGTCAGCCGCAGCGATCTTCCCCATGACTGCGCCGCTCAAACCTTCATCGCGCCGTGAACCCGGACTGAAGGATGAGGCTGCACACTCAGCAAAATGACGATTCTTATTTGTCGGGTGATTTTTAGGAAAGATGTTTATCCAGCAGAATATCTGCAAAGAATGAAAAATATTATTGTGAGCATGGATAAATCCCGGACATGTCACAATATATGGCAACAGGATCATTTCTCAGGAAAGCTCCGCCTCTTATCATTAAAAAAGTCGTCCTTGAGCTCCAGTCATTGACTTTGTCTAGCCTGGGATGATGTCATCAGTCTGCATCAGCATTTCCTCAGTCTCCCCTCCCCCAGTCTGCTGCAGGCAGGAGGAAGCATTTCCTCAGTCTCCCCTCCCCCAGTCATCAGTCTGCTGCAGGCAGTAGGAAGCTTTTCCTCAGTCTCCCCTCCCCTCAGTCATCAGACTGCAACATTGCATCCAATCACTAGGTGAGAGGCTGCAGCAGGGGCTGATCTGTGTCAGGCATCAGCATTGACATGATTGTGTCATCTCTGAGCCGGCATCTAAGTCCAGGAAGTAGATGGTGATCCTGGGTGATCCCTGCACAAAGATAGTGCCATCCTTCTGGAGAGAGAAAAGCAGATGGAGGTATTGTCAGGGGGAGTCCTGTGATCTCTTTAAGAAGTAATAAATACCTGGACGTGTTGCAGTGATACATTACTGAGCACACTGCACTTTTCATGTACAACAATCAAACAGCAGTTTTATAGATCTTGTGCCATTGCCCTGCTGGTAAACCATGACACTGACCTCTATATGTCTCTATCATTAGGTCAAAAGACTGTGGAAACCCGACCATCACACCTCTATAAGTTTGTTAAATATCCCATTCCAAAATCATTCATATGGAGTCCCCCCCTTCCCTGACCATTAATATGGAGCCCCCCCCTTCACTGGCCATTAATATGGAGTCCCCCCCTTCACTGGCCATTAATATGGAGTCCCCCCCTTCCCTGACCATTAATATGGAGTCCCCTCCTTCCCTGACCATTAATATGGAGTCCCCTCCTTCCCTGACCATTAATATGGAGTCCCCTCCTTCCCTGACCATTAATATGGAGTCCCCTCCTTCCCTGACCATTAATATGGAGTCCCCTCCTTCCCTGACCATTAATATGGAGTCCCCTCCTTCCCTGACCATTAATATGGAGTCCCCTCCTTCCCTGACCATTAATATGGAGTCCCCTCCTTCCCTGACCATTAATATGGAGTCCCCTCCTTCCCTGACCATTAATATGGAGTCCCCTCCTTCCCTGACCATTAATATGGAGTCCCCTCCTTCCCTGACCATTAATATGGAGTCCCCTCCTTCCCTGACCATTAATATGGAGTCCCCTCCTTCCCTGACCATTAATATGGAGTCCCCTCCTTCCCTGACCATTAATATGGAGTCCCCTCCTTCCCTGACCATTAATATGGAGTCCCCTCCTTCCCTGACCATTAATATGGAGTCCCCTCCTTCCCTGACCATTAATATGGAGTCCCCTCCTTCCCTGACCATTAATATGGAGTCCCCTCCTTCCCTGACCATTAATATGGAGTCCCCTCCTTCCCTGACCATTAATATGGAGTCCCCTCCTTCCCTGACCATTAATATGGAGTCCCCTCCTTCCCTGACCATTAATATGGAGTCCCCTCCTTCCCTGACCATTAATATGGAGTCCCCTCCTTCCCTGACCATTAATATGGAGTCCCCTCCTTCCCTGACCATTAATATGGAGTCCCCTCCTTCCCTGACCATTAATATGGAGTCCCCTCCTTCCCTGACCATTAATATGGAGTCCCCTCCTTCCCTGACCATTAATATGGAGTCCCCTCCTTCCCTGACCATTAATATGGAGTCCCCTCCTTCCCTGACCATTAATATGGAGTCCCCTCCTTCCCTGACCATTAATATGGAGTCCCCTCCTTCCCTGACCATTAATATGGAGTCCCCTCCTTCCCTGACCATTAATATGGAGTCCCCCCCTTCCCTGGCCATTAATATGGAGTTGCCCCCTTTGTGGCTATACCATCCTCCACTCTTCTGGGAAGGCTTCCACAAGATTTAGGAGGCGTCTGTGGGAATTTGTCCCATGTGTGAGGTCAGGTACTGATGTTGGATGAGAAGATCCGGCTCACCATCAGCGTTCCAATCACCCCAGAGGTGGTCAGTAGGGTTGAGGTCGGGGCTCTGGTCAGGACACTCGAGTTCCTCCACCACACTGGTCACCCCCTGTCTGTATGGAGCTGGCTGTGTACACAGGGGACAGTCATGGGGTGGAACAGAAAAGGGTCTTCACCAAACTGTGACCACAAGGCTGGAAGAGCCCAATTGATCACAATGTCTTTGTATGATGGAGGATTAGAACCTTCACTGGAGACCCCTGAACTGCATTATTTGGAGGGTGGGCATCCACACATGCTCTTATACTTCCCCCACTGTTTTCCATGGCAGGAGGTGAAGTTGGGACTCTACGAATAAGAAATAACCTCAAGCTCAGAAAACGAAGTCTTCCTCTACCTGGGAAAGCAGAATCATCATTTGTATCATACGATTACACCAAAGAGGAAATGTGAATACAAATAAGGAAGAGCCGATTCCTACAAATGGGAGATTTTTATTTCCCGGCACAGTGGAAAGGCACGAGGCTTGTACACGATGCCAGCTACCATTACCAAGGGAAGGTTCACCTGTTTATTCACCTGCGGGCAGCAGCATAATTCAATACGATGGCACACGCGAACCCCTGGAAGACTTGCCACGTGTGACACTGAGCCCTGCCGGGCGTCTATGCTTCGCCACCGGCAAATCTAAGGGACACGTCACATAAAGATCCCAAAACTTGAGTGATTGATAGCCAGCAGCTCGAGCTTTTCAGCCATAAATGCCGATGACCGTGATCAGGACCACTTCCCTGTCTGGTCCCTTGTGGTCCTAGAAACACGTCATATAGAAGAGTAAAAGCAGTTCGAGGTAATGTTTCCGCATTGTCGCTGGTTGGGAGCCTCTGTGTGCTAGTCATGTAGGCCAGATTCACACGGTGGGGGTGCTACATACGCTGCGGCTCGATGATCCGTATTAATAATTCTAACACATCATTACAGAGAAGTGCGTGAGGGAGACATGAAACAGGAATGTCGAACAGCAACTAGGTGGTAGCAGATACGGAGGTGGAGGAGTTGAATCGAGTAAATCAGGGTAGCCGGGGAAAGGGGGAGCAGAGCAGAGTATTGTAAATCAAGAGCTGGAAGATAAGAGTATAGAAAATGACAAGCTGGGGGAGTAAAGTGTTGTAGATCAGGAGTAAAGAAGTACAAAGTAGGAGATAACGGCCTGGGGGAAGGGCATCGTATTCAATCAGAAGTTGTAGTAGATCAGTACTAGGTGAAGGCAAGTGTAATATATGAGGACTAGGGGAAGTACAGGACTAGATATAGGAGGAATAGAGGAAGCACAGGACTAGTTATATGAGGACTAGAAGAAGCACAGGACTAGTTATATGAGGACTAGAGGAAGCACAGGACTAGATATAGGAGGACTAGAAGAAGCACAGGACTAGTTATATGAGGACTAGAAGAAGCACAGGACTAGTTATATGAGGACTAGAGGAAGCAGAGGACTAGATATATGAGGACTAGAGGAAGCACAGGACTAGATATATGAGGACTAGAGGAAGCAGAGGACTAGATATATGAGGACTAGAGGAAACACAGGACTAGATATATGAGGACTAGAGGAAGCACAGGACTAGATATAAGAGGACTAGAGGAAGCACAGGACTAGATATAGGAGGACTAGAAGAAGCACAGGACTAGATATAGGAGGACTAGAGGAAGCACAGGACTAGATATATGAGGACTAGAGGAAGCATAGGACAGGGGGTAGTAGAGAGAGGTAGATGAAGACTAGGTATAGTGTAGTGCAGTGGATGAAGATGGGGTAGAATAGTGCAATGGAAGAGGACAGGAGGTAGTAGAGAGCAGTAAATGAGGACTAAGTGCATAACAACAGGGGGGTAGTACGGTGTAGTAAATAAAGACTACGGATAGTACAGTAGAGTGTAGTTGATGAGGACTGAGGGTAGTTGAGCATAGTAGATGAGGTCTGAGGGAAATGGAGTTACATAAACAAGGCCTAAGGGAATTAAAGTGTAGTAGGTGAGGATTTGGGTATTTAGGGTACAGTAGATGAGGACTAGGGGCACTGGGGTATAGTAGATGAGGACTGGGGGTATCGGGGTACAGTAGATGAGGACTGGGGGCATTGGGGTACAGTAGATGAGGACTGGGGGCATTGGGGTACAGTAGAAAAGGATTGGTGGCATTAGAGTGCAATAGTCAAGGACTGGGGGTATTAGATGAGGACTGGTGGCATTAGAGTACAATAGTCAAGGACTGGGGGTATTAGATGAGGACTGGTGGCATTAGAGTACAATAGTCAAGGACTGGGGGTATTAGATGAGGACTGGTGGCATTAGAGTACAATAGTCAAGGACTGGGGGTATTAGATGAGGACTGGGGGCATTGGGGTGCAGTAGAAAAGGACTGGTGGCATTAGAGTGCAGTAGATGAGAAGAGCGAGCAGTAAAGTGCGGCAGAAAGGCTCTGAGGGGCAGTAGAATCCAGCGGAGGGGGCTGCATTTGGCCCGATATAATACGTGGGATTTGGAAGGAGGCTCTTTGCGGAGATATTGGCCTCTGATGAGGAAACTCTGAATTGGAAAATACAAAAGAAAGGTAATTAGAAAGCAGAAAGAGTGACAGGTTTTTCACTGGTGGTGAATCTCTGGCTTCAGCGTGACACAGGAAGGATGACAGTCACAGCCGGATCCAGCGATCTGCTCACCCGGGGTGAGAGAGAGGAGACAGCGGACTGGACAGGTAAAGCGGGAACGTCGCCGGACGTGAACACTACAACCGGCGGCCGGATCGGCGTCCCCCCCAGCCGCGGAGAGAGAGAGATGGGCCAATAAATTTCTAGGCCGGGCTAGTCACATATCAGCGCTGCTCCAACACGGAAGCCCTACCTTCCCCAACCCCTCCAAAACATTGTGCTTTATTCATGTTAATGACTATTTAATGAGGAGCTCAGTCTGTGTGTGGGTGACAGGCGAGGAAGGGGGGGGACGCGGTGGAAGAGAATACGAGAGAGAGAAGAGAGGACGGGCAGCCTCATTCACAGATGAAACGGAAGCGCTGTCACTGCGTGATTTCTTATAGCGCTGGAGAGACGCACAATCCTTCCACTTGCCGGCAGCTGTGTCAGGGAACAGATTATCACAGCCGGAGAGCGAGCGGTGGCCCCCGCGCCGCGGCCTTGAGATTAACCCGTTTAGAGAGCAAATATAAAACCTTGAGAACTACACAGAACATCAGTTCTGTGTTGGAGGGCAGGTTCCATAAAAAGAACCTGTCACCACCAAACTATCACTTAGAGGATTTTAAATCCCTATGTGATAGAAATAAAATCGGGTGGGGGGGGGGGGGGGGGAAATAACGGCAGATGCCGACTAGGTTTTATCAGACGCCGCCGTCCTTGCCTGACTAGGCGCCAAACCCGGAGGTCAGTGAAGTCGGGGCCACCTGATCTCTACATACAATCTAGGTAGTGGTTCGTCAAGCCTTTTAAAGCAAGTTCAGCAATAGCAGCTTCCATGATTAAG
>NW_017307833.1:218451-224307 GCF_000935625.1 Nanorana parkeri
ATAATAGCAAAGGTTGCAGGTCCTGCACTTTTTGCAACCCCCTTCCCCCTACTGAAGCGCCCAAGGTGGCCGTCTCTTCTGTCCAACCTTGGGTGGCCCTCCAGCTTTTGGAGGACTATAAGACCCAATATGCAGTTCAACCAAGAAAGGTGTGGCCCACCCTGGGTGACACCGAAATGACTGGTGTCACCCCCACCTATTGTCCTGGCCTGAAAGCCCTACACCGGCACAAGAGAAGAGGGGGATCTGACGGCACACCTGATCCCGCCGGGTGAATATCACCTCCTCTCTTCGCTGGCGTCTATCACCAAGATGGCCGCCAGCAGTGAAGTACATCACGCATGAGTGATGACATCACATCGTGGACGTTATAATGCAGGTGTGGTGGCCGCATCGGGTGACACCAGGATTTGCCATCTCAGTCCAGGATGTAGATGAATAATGCCTGGACAAAGATGGCGCAGATGAAGGCATTGCCAGGGGGAGTCATGTGATCTCTGTCAGGGGGGAGTCCCGTGATCTCTGTCGGGGGGAGTCCCGTGATCTCTGTCAGGGGGAGTCCTGCGATCGCTGTCAGGGGGAGTCATGTGATCTCTATCTGGGGGAATCATGTGATCTCTGTCAGGGGAAGTCATGAGATCTCTGTCAGGGGGAGTCCTGCGATCGCTGTCAGGTGGAGTCCTGCAATCTCTATCCGGAGGAGTCATGTGATCTCTGCCAGGGGAAGTCATATGATCTCTGCCAGGGGGAGTCCTGTGATCTCTGCCAGGGGGAGTCATGTGATCTCTGCCAGGGGGAGTCATGTGATCTCTGTCAGGGGGAGTCCTGCGATCGCTGTCAGGGGGAGTCCTGCGATCGCTGTCAGGGGGAGTCATGTGATCTCTATCCGGGGGAATCATGTGATCTCTGTCAGGGGAAGTCATGTGATCTCTGTCAGGGGGAGTCCTGCGATCTCTGCCAGGGGAAGTCATGTGATCTCTGCCAGGGGGAGTCCTGTGATCTCTGCCAGGGGGAGTCCTGTGATCTCCGCGAGGGGTAATAATTACCCGGACGTATTACAGTGACACGTTGCTCAGCACAAACACACTTTGACCTAATCAGACCGTATGCGTACGCAGTAACATTTTATAGGCTGCAAAGGTGGATATTTGATTTAAGCCCCGCCCCTGATTGTTTAGAATAACAATTGCGATGCTTTCCAGTCTCAAAAATTGGGAAAGTTGGGGCGCACCGTATGCCCTCCCCCTGACATCTAGCGGGTATGGGAGTGAGGTGCGCGGGGGGCCTGTTTCCGTAACCAACGCAGACCAGTCACGTTTATACCTCCTGCCTGGAAGACGACCTAAATCTCAGCTTCCCCATCATTCCGCTCTGAAGAAGTGACTTTGAGCCTGTCCTTCCGAGCGTCTTTTTTTTTTTCCGGGATTTGCATTCACGCAGCCGGGCTAAATCCTGCGCTCGCCATCGATCGGGGTGGGGGAGGAGAGGCGCTTACTTACAGGCTGTGATTTCATATCAATAATCTGCGGGGAGAATTGATGGCCTGTAATGCGGCCGTGCAATAAATCGCGGCCCGCAGGAGCTCCTAAAGTGCTTGTCGCCGTGACATATTTGGTTGGTTTGGGTGTCTGGAGAGGGAATCAATCACGGCGCTCGCTCCCTGCACCGCGCCCAGAACTCCATTTTAATTTGCCAGTCCGAGGGTTTTCGCGGAGACGCATTCATCTATATTTGTGTCAGTTCCGATTGCCTTTGTCCTCTAACGCCGCCCGATAAATCTGAGGCAATATCTCTATTCAGCAACCCTGCCGGGATCAGGTTACAAATTAAAGTCCCGCGCTCCGCCGGGTTCAAGGAAAAAAACGTCAGTGACAGGATAGAGTCCATGCGAGCTCTGTATTTCACTCTCATGCACGGAGGGGGGGGGAGGGGCACCCAGGCAATAACATTGAGCCATACATAAGATTGGAGCATCGTTTCCGACAGTTGACTCAACCGTCATGCTGGCAAATCTGTGCCAAGAGGCTCCAGTCTTGTTCTGATGAACCCTGAGGCCTCGTGCAGCCACCCATAGTGGTAGATAGATGTAGGTGACTGTACATGGGTCACTACTTACCTAAAGCCATGCATGCGTAAAGCTGTGCGTCCCTGTAGGGTTGTATAGGCGACTCTGAAGCCTATCTGCGCCCAGGGGCGTGCGGCTTTACGCATGCATGGCTGTAAGTAAGTAGTGACCTAAACCCATGTACAGCCACCTACACGTATATATACCACTATGGGCAGCTGGAGTCCGTACGCACGGACCATCTGCATGTTAAAGAACTTCATTGGAGCGGCTTGAAGGTCTCTCCCAGGGGGGCGCAAGGCACAGGGTGACAATGCAGGAGCACAATTAGGAGACAGGCACAGAACGTGTCACCCTATAACAGGAAGTGCCTGAACAAGGACAGAGCATTGTCACCCTATAACAGGAAGTGCCTGAAGAAGGAAAAAGCATTTTCACCCTATAACAGGAAGAGCCCGAAGAAGGAAAAAGCATCGTCACCCTATAACAGGAAGTGCGTGAACAAGGACAGAGCATTGTCACCCTATAACAGGAAGTGCCTGAACAAGGACAGAGCATTGTCACCCTATAACAGGAAGTGCCTGAAGAAGGACAGAGCATTGTCACCCTATAACAGGAAGTGCGTGAACAAGGACAGAGCATTGTCACCCTATAACAGGAAGTGCCTGAACAAGGACAGAGCATTGTCACCCTATAACAGGAAGTGCCTGAAGAAGGACAGAGCATTGTCACCCTATAACAGGAAGTGCCTGAACAAGGAAAGAGCATTGTCACCCTATAACAGGAAGTGCCTGAAGAAGGACAGAGCATTGTCACCCTATAACAGGAAGTGCGTGAACAAGGACAGAGCATTGTCACCCTATAACAGGAAGTGCCTGAACAAGGACAGAGCATTGTCACCCTATAACAGGAAGTGCCTGAACAAGGACAGAGCATTGTCACCCTATAACAGGAAGTGCGTGAATGAGGACAGAGTGTCGTCACCCTATAACAGGAAGAGCCCGAAGAAGGAAAAAGCATCGTCACCCTATAACAGGAAGTGCGTGAATGAGGACAGAGTGTCGTCACCCTATGACAGGAAGTGCGTGAATGAGGACAGAGTGTCGTCGCCCTATTACAGGAAGTGCCTGCACCAGGACAGAGAATTGTCACCCTATAACAGGTAAGTGTCAGAACAAGGACAGAGCATTGTCACCCTATAACAGGAAGTGTCAGAACAAGGACAGAGCATTGTCACCCTATAACAGGAAGTGCCTGCACAAGGACAGAGCATTGTCACCCTATAACAGGAAGTGTCAGAACAAGGACAGAGCATTGTCACCCTATAACAGGAAGTGCCTGAACAAGGACAGAGCATTGTCACCCTATAACAGGAAGTGCCTGCACAAGGACAGAGAATTGCCACCCTATAACAGGAAGTGCGTGAATGAGGACAGAGTGTCGTCACCCTATAACAGGAAGTGCCTGAACAAGGACACCTCCATGGCGGGATCGCCTGGGATTCATTTAATGAAAGCTGAAGATTTAATAAGACTATAAAAAGGGACTTTTGGGATTCCTCCAATTTGTGAGAGTTTAGTGGTCGGGTTCACATCTACTTTAAGAAAAATATGGTCTACGCTCACCGTGCAGGAAAACGGCGTGACAACACGCAGTAATGTGCGCAACTGTCTATCCCCCATGGACCTCTTGATGCATGTTGCTGCAGAAAAAAAAAGTGCATTGTATCACATCCAGAAGCGGAGATGTGGGCGGACTCTGGATGTTATAATGCAAGTGGCCGCATGCCAAAATCAGCCTTGCATTTGGGAATGTCAGCTCTGTCCACTGTGGGGCAGAGTGGGGGAGGGGGTAACTAGAAGTGAAGGTGGGAGTAAAGCTCGGGGTTGTGGCAATGGCCAGGAGGCTGGGGCGGTGGCACTAACTTTGCAAGGCGGTGGCCTCCATATACTGCGCAGGTCGGGGAATCACAGACCATGTAAAACGACCTGACACGTCTTTCTTTCGCGGGTACATTTTCTAGCCGCTGTGCCCTTCATGCCAGACGCAGCATATAAAACAGCCGCTGCCGGCAGCACTGCAACCGCGGCATCGGAATCGATGCAGAACTCATGGCGCAGATGTACAGCCGGCGGCACAAGCGCGCTCCCCGTCCCGCGCTGCGTAAAAAAACGAACACAATGCCGTCATAAAATCTGCAGACGGTTCCTCTTTAAACAACCGCGAGGAGGATCGGCAGCACTGATTCTGCAGAAATAGCGGAGAGTCAGCACTTAGCACACGGGGAATGCCAATCAGAGCGGGAACAGCTTGTCCTGGATATAGAGAGAGATGATGGTGGTGGTGGTGGTGGGGGGGGAGTCGGGTTCACACGCAGGCCGTCGCATGCCAAGTCAGCAGTCATCGCGCCGGTGGCAGGATCTCTCACCGTTGGCCCTCTCGGCCTTGTTTGTGAGACAAATTAAAGAAATGAATCATGCCATCACCTCATTAAAACTTTCCCTATTCCCCAGCTGACCTGTGCGCCGGCGCATTATTTTTATTTACCTGCAGCCGACGGGCACAGCGGTGCGCTGTGTGGGAAAGCGGGGGAGACATTCGCCACTCGACAAAGCTGAGAGAAGAATTATGAGATCACCGCGTGAAGCCGAGGACGGCTGACCCGGCCGCGCTCCATCTACGGCCTCGCTGGACGCAAATCGTTATCAATATCCTGAAATGATGTCCAGGGACAGATATGAGGAGCTGCTGCGTGTCAGCAAATTGCACATCATGACCTCACAGTTCCGCATGGTGACCGGAAGGAGGTTCGGGGTGCCGGATCATTGCTCCGGTCTATGACTGGGATCTTGTGTATGGAGAACGGGGCTCCTCTTTAGGCTTCTCTCCAAGGAATTGTCACCACGGGTCACACATCTAGACAGGTCAGGAAAGCGGCAGGCACGTCATGGAGTTCATTGAATGTTATTTTAATCCAACACGGTTCCTGTTCCAAGGTTTCCCCTTCATCGGGGCTACAAAATATAATATACAAAATACTTGGGATGCACCGAAATGAACATTTTAGACTGAAACCGAAATAAAAACATTTGTCAGGCCGAAACTGAAAAAAAAACAAACAACCTTTTTAACATTTTAAAAATTATTTTATCTAATTTTTTGTTACTACTGCTGAGGGCTCCGGGTCTAATCTGATATTTCCTTTTTTTGAAATAAAAGTCCTAAATCTCTTTTTCTGCAGCCCCTGCTATGAGTGGATAGGAAGCCTCTATACTGAGTGTTGCTGTCCATTCATAAACTGTGGAGATAGTATGTTTACCAAGTCCACAATCATGAATAAACAGGAAGTGATGCAGAGCACTTCCTGTACATTCATAACTGGGGACACAATTAGGTTCCTCAATTATTTACAAGCACTTGTGACCTGCTCTCCAGCCTGGCTTGCCTGTCACAGGAGGCAGAGTGGGGAGGTGCGGGAGGAGAGCTCGGCCTCCTGTGAAAGCTAATTTCTCCCCGCACGACCTGCTGAAAGCTTCTCTCGTCCCTGCTGGGCTTCGGTCTGTGTCCCCTCCGTTCCTTGCTGCCTCTGCCGACACAGATGGGAGAGATGAGAGCGACAGGCATTGGAGGGGGACACGGACCGTAGTCCAGCAGGGAGGAGAGAAGCTTGGGATGCACCTTATCTTCGTCCGTTTTGGTACCTTTCGGCATTTTGTTTTGGCGGCCAAAATTTTCAGTGCATCCCACAAAACACAATGGATGGGGGGGGGGGGTTAATTTTACAAAACTGG
>NW_017307833.1:225273-229965 GCF_000935625.1 Nanorana parkeri
GGGGGGGGGGGTTAATTTATCAAAACTGGAGCAGATTTGCATGGCAACCAATCAGCGTCTCTTTTTCATTTTCAAATCTTACCTGAGCAAACTAAAGAGAGAAGCTGATTGGTTGCTATGGGCAACTGTACTGGGTCTATACTGACCGTACTGTGTGGACTGCTTTATACTTCTACAGACCCAGCACATCTATACTTGTTCCAGTCACCGGTTTGATGTATTTAAAGTGAAATTGAATTTAAGTGTAAAAAATAGCAAAGACAAAAGGTTTTTTTTTTTGTATTGTCTGTTGTGCAATGCCAAATTCTTATCATCAGAGAGATAGGAGGGACCTTGTATCACAACAGAGATAGAACGTATCTCCTGAAATAACGGATTCTTATCTTCCTCCTCACAAACCTCGTAACATATACAATGAGTTGCACATGCGCAGCTCAGTTTGCTATCCAGTTGGGGTGAATTTCTGTGCCCATGGTGCTAGGGTTGCCACCTGTCCATGATTCACCCGGACAGTTCGTGTTTTGAATGCTGTGTCCGGGTTTCATGGCAGCAGAAACCCGGACACAAGATGTCAGGCAGACAGGGGCAACCAAAATTAAGATCGGGGCTACTGGCCCCCCCACTATAAAATAGTCTCAACTGGGATATTTACATATGAATAAGCCGCGACTCATTCTCCCAAGAAAAAATGTCCGCGCGTCGCTAGAGTGTTCGGGTTTCACTTGAAGAAAAGGTGGCAGCTCTAGCCCATGCTCTACATTACACTAGCCAGGCCAATCAAGGTGTCTCAAGATCTCAAACCCAGAAGGCGGCGGCCAGTCAATTGAAGGGGAGGTGAGTATAGTATAGATCTCCCGTTCCAAAGTCGTGCTTTATAGTCTACGTACGAATGGCTGCTCAAAGCAAATGCCTGAATGGAGATTGTACCAGCTCGTCTAACAGTCTTCTGTCGTCTATGGCCAGCTTGTGGACCTTGGGAGGCTAGCGCGTGCAGGAACAGCTAGTCAATGAGGGGCTCCCCTGAAACACTGCTCCCTTTTTCAGCAGGGACCTCTCACCAGTAGCTGTATAAGGTCGGTCAGATTGTGCCCGAGCATCCCACCAGCCCTCTGCTATGTAGGGCCAACTGACAGGGTATAGGAGGCTGGTGTTCAGGCAGAGTCAGCTGATCGGAGGCTCGCCTGAAACGCTGGTCGACCTCCAAGAACAGAGACAACGTGGTCACTGCAGGGATAGGCTTCTTAGGCTCTGTTCACACCTAGGCGTATCGAATATGCGTGTTTGTCGCGCGTTTAGTGACGCGCGTTTTTACCGTGATTCACCGTAAAAAAACGCGCGTTTTCGAGGGCTACTTGGCTGTATCCCAATGCAAACGCGCAAGAAAAACGCCGCAAAGAAGCTCATGTACCTTTTCAGGCGTAGGCCGTTTTGTGGCGCGTTCAGACGGGCTGAAATACGGCAAGGTGTGAACCATACCCATAGAAAACAATGGGATTTTCATGTTTGAGCGTTTTGTAGAGCGTTCATAGAGCGTTGAACGCGCTACAAAACGTACAGGTGTGAACCAGGTCTTATGGTGTCTATAGCCATAAGAGAATGATCACCCCACCCAGATCAATCAAGGACTCTTGAAGAGCTTGCGGGCCCCCGAGACTGATTAGGGGAATGTTGATGGGTTGGTGTAACTTTTCCCGGCCAATCACTATTGTTTCGCCTCAGCACACCTTAGGCACAGATCCACAAGTTTGCTCAACATACGCTTGAATATTAATAGAAGGATGTTTGATTAGAATGGCAGCCGGGTCATGTATGGATAATCACCATCGAATGACTTCATCCCGTACACAAACCCGTTCAGCACGCTTTATCCCCTCCGACCCCAATACCCGCTTCTGTGGGGACAATGGCGCACATTTGGTGGCCGTGCCTGGTGGTGGTTAGATTGTGGGAGTCTACGAGCTCGTTCCTTCTCTGCTCCATGTACACTTAGGCCCCATTCACACTGAGCGATTTTTGCAGCGATATCGCTCATATTTCCACACGATATCGCTCTATGTAGCTTCTCCAATCCATTTCAATGGAGCTGTTCACATCTCGCCGCTCAATATCGCTTGTAGCTCCTACATGACCCTTTTTTCGAGCGATTTTGCTCCTGATTGCATACAGCCCAATAGGAAAAAAGTTGCGCGACGTCGCACCGACACGTCGCTCAATATCGCTCATATAAAATTTTTCCGCGCGATTTTCATGTCGCTCAGTGTGAATGGGGCCTTAACGAGGGACCCGCTTGAGGCATTTTTACCTCTAGCACAGAGGAGACTTGTACACCATGCTTTCTCGGCCACCAGGTTGACCATTGCCCAAGTCCTGCGAGTTACCGACATTGAGATGTGAGGCAGTTAAAGGTCCATGAAGTTGGATAATGACAAATGAAAAGCTTATGGCTATCTTGGAGGACACACGTGACAAATTCCTCCGAATTCGGCAGCCCTGGATTGCTTATTCACAACCGCCATGGTCTGACCCCGTGCTCTTGAGCATTTGATAGCTTGACCCCCCCACCCCTCCAGGATCCTCTCCTCTTTCTTTCCTCCTACTCTCACCTTCCTCTTTATTCTCCTCTTTCTCTTTTTTCCGCCTTATCTCTCTATTTGTTACAACTGAAGCACTTACCTCCTCAGTGTTTATATGAGGTCCACGCTCGGCGTTTTTGGGTGTGCGCAGTCCGTTGACCTACTGATTTAGTTTACCCATTTCTGGCCCCTATTCCACTGTGTTTCTCCAGTTCCACAGAAAGTTCTGCCCCGTGATGGACCTTCGTCTCTGAAACATATTTTCTTTGTCTGATGTATTCTTAACTCTCCAATTATTTCCCTGCCGTTGTATTGCACGTTATATCTGAACTGATCTCTAATAAAACTTTTGTAAAAGAAAACTCTGCCTGCGCTCCCGGCTCAGAGATGAAACAGCCATGTAAATCCCGGTGTCTGCAGCAGACTGATCACTGGGGGGAGGGGAAGACCGAGGAAATGCTTCCCCCTGCCTGCAACAGACTGATCACTGGGGGAGGGGAAGACCGAGGAAATGCTTCCCCCTGCCTGCAGCAGACTGATCACTGGGGGAGGGAAGACCGAGGAAATGCTTCCCCCTGCCTGCAACAGACTGATCACTGGGGGAGGGAAGACAGAGGGAATGCTTCCTCCTGCCTGCAGCAGACTGATGACATCACCTCAGCTTAGGCAAAGTCACTGACTAGGGATCAAGGACAGCTTTTGAATAATCTAAGGCTGAGCTGACGGACGTTCCTCTTGCTGTATATGGTGACATGTGAGGGATGAACTCAGTCGGGTCCATATTAGGAAAATGATAAATCGCCGTCCTGTAGGGAAGAATAGGGGGGACCACAGAAGGCATTGTTACCGCAGCATGTCGGTCACAGCCGTCCTCGCCATTGTCCTGACACTGAACGCCGCAGAGGTCCGCGCACCTCCATCAAAGACCCTCAAAAAAGCCCCTTCATGTCGGACTCGGTGAAACCTTTGTGGTTGCGCCCCGCTCGCAGCCTTTACGGGGAAATAATGATAATTATCCTTTCACGGCGCGGCGGGTAGGAATACAAACGTCAAGAAGGAGCGCCGGGAAGTTATTGTTCATTGTTTTCATTCTGTGAAGTCAAAACCCTTTGAAGAGTCGGAGTGTGGTGGGGGAGGGGGGGGTAATTTTATTACGCCGAGAGAACAAGGAGGGCGGCAAACGCGGCTTAGGTACAACTCCGCACCTCGCTGTGACATTTCAGAGGAGCTGCTGGGAACAGAGAGCGCGCCTTTTCCCTCTCCGGCTTCGGTTAAAAATACATCACGGCATAAGGCGCAGGCACTCGTAATTTGGGTCACTGGGATGTGACTGGCTCAGTGCACTGCGGTATATGTCAGAGCTATATAAATGTATAATAATAGTGTGTGACTGTGGGGGGACATTAGAGTGTAAGCTCCTCTGTACAACATCCTGATAATAGAATTCAGTCCTATGATAGGTGACTATCAATAGATTTTAGATGCCACATTTCTGGTCACCTTTCCTGCCTCAGCCTGTGATTGGACAACAAAGGAGCAGCAGCATACAGTTAGAGTGAACCCCCTACTTCCTCCTCCTGCAAGCATGTTCAAAGTGTTAGACTAACAATACTGTGCAAAGCAATATTGCCTCATTCTCATTGGCTGCATCATAAGACGCTAATAATATGAATCCAGATTCAGGTCGTTGTACTATTATCTGTATTTAGAAATAACATTCCGTATTATTTTTGGGTTGAATTGTATTTTTTTATATATAAGCGCGGGGTTCCCCTCTGAGGATGGAAGGCCGGCCGGCTCGGGTGACCCGGTGTCTTGTACGATGTAAGAATCTTCTCTGATCCCAGGAGTCGTGTCTGGAGGGTTCACGTGGAAGGCAGAAGCTCCATCGCCAGTCAATGTTCGGAGTCAGCAGACCCTGCAGGTAGCGGGCGCAGGCCCTGGTGCGTTCTCAGATCTCGCACGCGGCATCATTAATCACCGTTACGTGACTCTCGCAGTCTGCCGCACATCAGGGGCCCCTGAAGAAGCAGCTCTTACCGCCGACGGGCGCTCTTAACCTCTTCCCTCCCGCGCAATCTCCGGCAACGCGCTAATGACTGAACACCTGCGACGTGTG
>NW_017307833.1:230033-230637 GCF_000935625.1 Nanorana parkeri
GGCTCCCAGAGAAGGAGGAGCTCCGAAAAAAATATTTGTATCAATTTCTGTCCGCAAAAATGAATTAAAAAATACAAAGTAACAAAAGATTACTAAATGTAAACCTCCAATGATCCGAATTCTTGTTCCTGTCTGTGTCCAATCACCTCCATGTCTCAGCTATTACCAGACCACATGTAAGGTGTCTCTGCTCTGTTGCTGCATGGGACAAGGATTCTCCCATGGGAAGTACAAGGGATACGAGTATGAAAGTCAACCTTTAAATAAATTCCTGAAACGTCACAATAATAAGCAACAGGGCCATTCTTCAGAAAACTTCCGCCTCTTCCAATGAGTGACTTACGCTGAGTTGATGTCATCAGTCTGCTGCAGGCAGGAGGAAGCATTTCCTCAGTCTCCCCTCCCCCCAGTCATCAGTCTGCTGCAGGCAGGAGGAAGCGTTTCCTCAGACTCCCCTCCCCCAGTCATCAGTCTGCTACAGGCAGAAGATATCAAATTGGGTGCAGGCTTGTCAGGAGGACGCCCCACCTCCTTAAAGGTACAGAAACACACAAGGGATCCCGCACATCCCATTGGCAGCTGAGAAACCCCATGCGTCCTCCTA
>NW_017307833.1:230717-234877 GCF_000935625.1 Nanorana parkeri
GTTCACTAAGAAAATGAATGGGATTTTCAGGCTGTGAGGAGGAGATCAGTAAATGTGATGCAGAATAATGATGGCGGGAATTCAACGATTGAGGGACGAAGGCAGAAATGTAAGGAGTGGAAGTTGTGCGCGGGACGGAGGGACCCGGCAACACAATGACTACATCTTCCATTGTACGAAAGCTGAAGCTTAATCTGCTTTTATTTTACATCCTCTGCTTCCTCCTCCCTCATAAACGCACAACCTAGAGGGACCGGTGCGCATTGTAAATCACTCAGAAATGGGGAAAAACATCCATTAAAAAAGTAACTTGTTGAACGGGCGTCTTCTCCGACCTTTACCGAACCATCGTCCCCATGACCAGAACAATCCCTATTGCATCACTAACCTCGGTATGGAGGAAGCAGAATTCCTCGTACGAGACTGCCGCCCCCATTTCAGCCTCGGTGAAAGCATGTAGGTGACCTCAGAACACACTACTGACCCAAGATGGCTGGTTATATGGCTTCTCCAGAATGGCTTCGACTGGCCTCTTCAAATGCCACAGGTCTCCATTGGATAGGTTCTCAAGAATATTACATCAAACCTAAAAATGGCTTCAACCCAACCTTCGGGAAATGCTACCATATGCCGCTCATCTGCTACACATAGACTCTTCAAAATGACCCCCCATAAAGGTAGAAGATACTCTGCTCCTGACCTTCTCTCTGCCTTTCTGATGACACCCCCCACCGGGATATCACCCCTCCAACATGACCCCCCATAATGTAAAAGATACTCTGCTCCTGAACTTCTCTCTACCATTCTGATGAGACCCCCCACCGGGATATCACCCCTCCAACATGACCCCCCATAAGGTAAAAGATACTCTGCTCCTGACCTCCTCTCCCCCTTTCTGATGACACCCCCCACCGGGATATCACCCCTCCAACATGACCCTCCATGAGGTAGAAGATACTCTGCTCCTGACCATCCGCTCCTCCCCTTCTCTACCCCTCTGATGCCACCCACCACCGGGATATCCCCCCTCCAACATGACCCTCCATGAGGTAGAAGATACTCTGCTCCTGACCTTCTCTCCACCATTTCTGATAACACCCCCCACCGGGATATCACTCCTCCAACATGACCCTCCATGAGGTAGAAGATACTCTGCTCCTGACCTTCTCTCCACCTTCCTGATGACACCCCCCACTGGGATATCACCCCTCCAACATGACCCGCCATAAAGGTAGAATGTACTCTGCTCCTGACATTCTCTCTACCATTCTGATGACACCCCCCACTGGGATATCACCCCTCCAACATGACCCGCCATAAAGGTAGAATGTACTCTGCTCCTGACATTCTCTCTACCATTCTGATGACACCCCCCACCGGGATATCACCCCTCCAACATGACCCTCCATAAGGTAGAAGATACTTTGCTCCTGACCTTCTCTCCACCTTCCTGATGACACCCCACCCCGGGATATCACCCCTCCAACATGACCCCCCATAAGGTAGAAGATACTTTGCTCCTGACCTTCTCTCCACCTTCCTGATGACACCCCACCCCGGGATATCACCCCTCCAACATGACCCCCCATAAGGTAGAAGATACTTTGCTCCTGACCTTCTCTCCACCTTCCTGATGACACCCCACCCCGGGATATCACCCCTCCAACATGACCCCCCATAAGGTAGAAGATACTTTGCTCCTGACCTTCTCTCCACCTTCCTGATGACACCCCACCCCGGGATATCACCCCTCCAACATGACCCCCCATAAGGTAGAAGATACTTTGCTCCTGACCTTCTCTCCACCATTTCTGATGACACCCCCCACCGGGATATCCCCCCTCCAACATGACCCCCCATTTTCATACTTTTGATAAATGTTCTCATTCCACCCACGCACAGTGTTTCACATCCAGTTTTCTGGACAGAGTCTCTGAGATGCCGATTATCTGAGATTTTTCAGGGTCAGACCCGGATATCTCTATACGGCTTTGTGAATATGGCCGCGCTGAATCTCCCGGAGAAACATTTTAGGGCAGAAGGATTTAACGGAGCGTATCTGTCTTTCCGTGATGTGGAACTTCCAGTCGGCTGGTCGGGCTCCTCCGCAGGCTAACGACGCTGACCTCTCCCTGTGAACCCGGCCGGTGTTAATGTATCCCAACATGCAGAGGCTAATCGGCCGCACGGCACCCAGGCTCAATGCTAATTGATTTACACCGGCCAGCAATTGATATAAATCTGATTACGGGCTTTATTTTTTTCTTTCTAACTGTACTTAAGTAAGGGATCTGAAGGAAATTACTGAAATCAATTGCTGCTTGGCAGATATCGTGAAAGAATGGTCATCGGGGGTCCGAGGAAAGGGGTGATGTCAACGTCAGACACAAACAGAACGCGGATTGAAGAGGAACTCCGCTTATGTTTAGAAAAAATAAACAATTCTCACCAAGACAGCACATTGTAAGGAGGTTAGGAAACGTCATTGGCGACTCTAACCTGCTTCTGTCCCGTAGAAACAAAATAATCCATGGAAGGAACCAGGAAGTGGGCGGGTTAGCCTGCTATGATCACATGATCAAACTCAGTGTTGTAATAATAGAAAAATTGCTGGGAGAAGGAAAGAGCCAATCAGAGAAGTAGAGAATGACATTGTACAATATACATGTATATGTATCATAGTGTGTGACTGGGGGGGTGGGGGACATTAGAGTGTAAGCTCCTCTGTACAGAGACTGATGTGACTGTGGGGGGAGGGGACATTAGAGTGTAAGCTCCTCGGTACAGAGACTGATGTGACTGTGGGGGGAGGGGACATTAGAGTGTAAGCTCCTCGGTACAGAGACTGATGTGACTGTGGGGGGAGGGGACATTAGAGTGTAAGCTCCTCGGTACAGAGACTGATGTGACTGTGGGGGGAGGGGACATTAGAGTGTAAGCTCCTCGGTACAGAGACTGATGTGACTGTGGGGGGAGGGGACATTAGAGTGTAAGCTCCTCGGTACAGAGACTGATGTGACTGTGGGGGGAGGGGACATTAGAGTGTAAGCTCCTCGGTACAGAGACTGATGTGACTGTGGGGGGAGGGGACATTAGAGTGTAAGCTCCTCGGTACAGAGACTGATGTGACTGTGGGGGGAGGGGACATTAGAGTGTAAGCTCCTCGGTACAGAGACTGATGTGACTGTGGGGGGAGGGGACATTAGAGTGTAAGCTCCTCGGTACAGAGACTGATGTGACTGTGGGGGGAGGGGACATTAGAGTGTAAGCTCCTCGGTACAGAGACTGATGTGACTGTGGGGGGAGGGGACATTAGAGTGTAAGCTCCTCGGTACAGAGACTGATGTGACTGTGGGGGGAGGGGACATTAGAGTGTAAGCTCCTCGGTACAGAGACTGATGTGACTGTGGGGGGAGGGGACATTAGAGTGTAAGCTCCTCGGTACAGAGACTGATGTGACTGTGGGGGGAGGGGACATTAGAGTGTAAGCTCCTCGGTACAGAGACTGATGTGACTGTGGGGGGAGGGGACATTAGAGTGTAAGCTCCTCGGTACAGAGACTGATGTGACTGTGGGGGGAGGGGACATTAGAGTGTGAGCTCCTCTGCACAGCGACTGATGTGACTGGCTCAGTGTTCTCTGTACAGCGCTGCGGTATATGTCACCATATGAAAGGATAATAATTAAAGATGGGGGAGCCCGGTAACATCGCACATATCATGCAGTTGGCAAGACGTCTTCGCTCGGCCTCGGGAGAACGCGATGCAATTATGAGAACAATTACGGAAACAGCGAGGCAGAGCCGGCCGGCCGCAGATACGAAGAGTGACAACGCTCAGCAGATTTATAAGTATCGCGTGGAACTCTCTCAAGGGTTGATGATTACAGTCGGCTCATTAAACTCGCTCCACTTTTCCTTAAAGTGTATCTAAACCCAAGAACAAAAATTTCATATTTTGCAGCTTACCAAGATGAGGTTTTTTTTTTTCACGCTTCGTTCCACTTATATTGACCTGGTGATCCTGCCAGTAACACACTTCCTGTCCTAGGGTGACAACACTCACTCACTCACAAGACTAAATAGAATAAGTTCATTGTTAGGGGTTACATATACCTTAATGCAATGTACTCACAGTGCAAGAAAAGGTAAACCTTCTCTC
>NW_017307833.1:235229-239863 GCF_000935625.1 Nanorana parkeri
CCCCCCCCACCGGGATATCACCCCTCCACCATGACCCACCATAAGGTAGAAGATACTCTGCTCCTGACCTTCTCTCCACCTTTCTGATGACACCCCCACTGGGATATCACCCCTGCAACATGACCCCCCATAAGGTAGAAAATACCAACCAGTGTGACCAGTCTCCACCTATGGAACCAGTATAATTGTCTGCAATACTTGAACAATGTTTACATTTACATTTGAACTATATTAAGACTCCATCACTGATACAATGTCAGCTCTCGGTAGTCTGCCACAGATGAACAGCAAGTCCCAGCCAGGACAATCCGAGCAGAGAGACCCATGATAAAAGCAGAACCATCCCTGCAATGGAGAGCATTATGGAAAGAAGATGCCTGGCGGTCCGGCGGCCTCATCTACCCGCAGGACGGCCGTGGCTGTGATTGGTTCACATTGCAGTGAAGGTTTACACAGGACGGGGGTATCACTGAATCCACCATAGAGGGGCTCCGCATACAGACCATACATACCCTGCTGGGGTGGCACGGGCTCTCCGAGCGTGCCATGAGAATGGAGTGCTATGATGCATCGTCATATGTTGTCATTATGCAATGAATGATATTACATACACGCGTTTCACTGTGTAGAATGGCGAACACGCGTTCAGCGTGAAAAAATAATAGAACGAGAGAGAGAGAAAAGTCAGCAGCAGCTGACGGGGGCCGGGACATATGGGGTAACAGCAGACGTGAGAAACGAGAAGTAAAAGAGCGGCTGGCAGCAGATTAACTCCGCGCTGTATGGGCTCAGAATCTGCCAACTGTCACTGCCAACACCTCCGCGTTCACACCGAGACCCTCGCCGCTTCCTCCGCCCCCCCCCAGCATCTCAGAGCTCCTTATCTCCTGCAGCCTCCTTTCAGGCACTTCCTGTCTACGTGCGCTCCAGCAATGGCTGCGGCAGAGGATTGGCTGATGTTGACTAGTGATGGGCCCGGGCGTGTTCGCAACACCACGTGCCGAGCCCGCCAGGAAGCTGACAGCGCCAATCACAGGCAAGGAGACATTTCCCGATCTCTGAAGCTGCGGACCGGGATAATGTCTCAGTGACTGTGATCGGCGCAGTCAGCTTCCTGGCGGGCTCGGCACGTGGAGCTGCGAACACGCCCCGAGCCCATCACTAATGTTGACAACATTGGACAATGCCTGAGTAATGTGTGTTGGAATGGCCACATGAAGAAGCACATGTGACAGGGTGAGAACGCGTGGAAACAAATTGGGAGACAGGGACAGAGCGTTGTCACCCTATGACAGGAAGTTATGTCAGGATCGCCGGGGATTATCTTAATGACATATACGGATTTTAAAAGATTGAAAATGACTTTTGAAGTGACATCGACGTGGCAGAGATTTGGTGAGATTCTGGTGATTAGGTTTTTGGTTTCCTCTTCCTGGTAGTCATGGTATCTTACAGGAAACGTCACAGCCGCTATAATCATCAATTGTATGATCCGCAGCCCAGCGAACGCAACGCTCGCAGTGCCTGACCTGCACTAAGGTGTAATAATAATCTGCAATTATTCAAATAAAAAAAATAATAATGTCAGCATCAAAATCCCCAGCGTGGCCCTACAACTGGCCCCCGGTACTCCGTGCGGGCCCTCAGAAGTCGGCAGAGGCGAGACTGCCAGCCTCCGGTGCGTGTTTGATTGAGAGAGAGAGAGCCGCGCTGGCAGCAGATCAAAGCGCATTACACTGAGTGCCGTCGCACGCTGCTTGTTCTTCAATTATTCAGGCAATAATTGCACCTTTATTTAATGCCTGCTCTTGCACGAAGCGCGTTTCACAGATCGGCTCGCCTCGGCGCGCAGACACCGCCATTAATTAGCAAGGCGCGTTTGTTAGTGTGATATCAGGTGCGCTCGACACGGGGCACGGCGGCGTCCTTTGTTGTCACCTTTTTTTCCCGGGGTACTGACGTCGGGGTGGTGGGCGCAGTGCGAGGGAGAAGCTGTTAGGTGTTAGCGCCGAGCTGACATAATGTACCGCAGACCCTCCACACTGGAGGTGTTAATTGATCTCATTACACTGCAAGGTTTCTGCGGAACGCGTTCACAGTCCTTTAAAAGCACCTCTCACGGTCATCACAGAGCCGAAGGCGGCTTAACTACTTCAGTGCCGGGGGGAAGAGGCTGAGGCACAGCTCCTGGCAGACTACCCCCGGCATGCTCGGCAATAGTCGCTGGTGATTACAATCCGCCTACAGACATGAGGCGGCCGCCGATGGTGCGCGTGAGATCCAACCGCAGAATCTTCTATAGGAAAAAGTGTACACCCCCCCGATCAGCCATAACATTATGACCGGCCCCCTCATATTGAGTGGGTCCCTCTTTTCTTAAACCTGTCCAGGCTTAGACTCCACTAGACCTCTGAAGGTAGGCTGTGGTATCTGGATGACCCCCCTAATATTGAGTAGGTCCCCCTTCTCCTGACCCGTCCAGGCATTGACTCCACCAGACCTCTGAAGGTGTGCTGTGGTATCTGGCACCGAGCCGTCAGTAGCAGATCCTCCAAGTCCTGTAAGCTGCGAGGTGATCGGCCTCCATGGATCGGACTTGTTTCTCCAGCACATCCCACTGATGATCGATTGGACTGAGATCTGTAGAATTTGGAGGCGGAGTCATCACCTCAAGTGATGACTCCGCCTCCAAAGGTGAGGTGAGGCCACAGGAGGGACGGAGCTCGGGACGGTCGTCACCGACGCCGTGGCATCACTCAGCATGCATGGACTCGGTAAAAGCCTCACCTAAGCATTTTCCACCCCCGACCCCCAGCTGACAGAGAGCAGCCACTCCCACAGCAAGCCTTACTTCAGCTTTCAGGTCCACTTTAAATCTTTGTACAGTCTATACCGTCTGCAGGTCACAACCAACCAGTCTGTAAAAATAGTGTGTTCCCTGATTTTAGCCCCGCCGCTTGCAACCCATCGCAGCCCCGCCCACACACGAGTATGAGATCGTCGTTAAATAAGGAATCATGTGACAGGAAGCCGCAGCCTCCTTTAGAAGCACTGCGTCAATCCTGCTGAATCTGCTGATGAAGGTAAGCACGCGCTGCGCTCATTGCTCTCTGTCTTATTAAAGCAGACGCGTTTGTCTCCTCCTGACAGATCGCGTCTTCCTGTTAGGAAACATTTAACTCTCTGGAAGCGTTGAGGTGTTGTGATACGACACGCTGGGGAGAAAGCGGCATCAGCACCAATCAGAAGCTGCAGCCAGTCAGATAGAGCCCGCCCCATTTCCTGGCCCCGCCCAATTTCATTAATTGGCTTTCAGTTCTGTCAATCATGGAGGCTCAGCATCACATGTGGGCGTTACTTAGGGCAGTCCTTATGCAAATACATCTGTCGAGGGTCGCCCACTTCTCCCGACTGACCTTTTGCAACATTGTATAGAAACCCGATCCCAAAAATCTGCAACTTTTATTATAACATTTCCCCGGTGATCCCGCCACAGAGGAACTTCCTTCTCATAGGGTGACAACGCTCTTCATCCTGGTGGTTCTGCCATAAGGATTCTTGTGCAGGCACTTCCTGTTATAGGGTGACCACGCTCTGTCCCAGCCCTCCCAATGCTGCTCCTGTGTTGTCACACGGGCTTTGAAGGAGACAACGAGCGTCCATGTCAGCACACAGGAGACAGACCAGGTCCACTGTTGTCACCATCAGGAAACCTGATCTGAGAAATGCCGCCATCGCAGGAGTGTAGACAGGAAGTGGCATGGAGACGGAGGACAGCGCAAGGGGCGGGGCTGTGACACGCGGTAATCAGCCTCAGAAGATGCCGTCACAGTCCTTTCGGTGAAGCAGCCAATAGACACAGAGGAACCGACCCACGGACAGCGTCTGGACTGAAGAGGATTTCCGGCAGGTAGAGCCGATTACACGTCCTTCCCGCTTCTCCATCATAAGACGTCGTTTAGATTTAATGGCCAATTACAGGCACTTGACCTGACTAATTAGCGGTCGCGCTGACAGGAGGAGACGGAGCTACAGTGTGTTATACAGGAGAGTGGCAGAGGAGTTCAGGGGCAGGAAAGCTGCTGCCAATCGGCATCTCTATACCCAGCCAGGGAGTGAGATTTGTCAGTGAGCCTCACCCAGCGCAACGTCCTCTTCCTTCGCCTGTTATGAGCTAATAATATGCAGATCAACCCGCCGACACTGACCTCATCTGCTTCTCTCTCCAGGGGGACAACACTATATTTGCACAGCCATCATGCGGGGTCACCGTCTACTTCCTGGACTGAGATGCCGACTCAGAGAGGACACAATCATGTAAATCCCGATGCCTGTTCAGTTCTTGGCTGTGTTCACAAATATCTGAGGCAGATCAGCCCCTTGTGACTGGATACAAAGTGACAATGTTGCAGACTGATCACTGGGGGGAGGAGAGACTGAGGAAATGCTTCTTCCTGCCTGCAGCAGACTGATCACTGGGGGGAGGGGAGACTGAGGAAATGCTTCTTCCTGCCTGCAGCAGACTGACCACTGGGGGAGGGGAGACTGAGGAAATGCTTCTTCCTGCCTGCAGCAGACTGATCACTGGGGGAGGGGAGACAGGAAATGCTTCCTCCTGCCTGCAGCAGACTGAT
>NW_017307833.1:240362-241161 GCF_000935625.1 Nanorana parkeri
GCCGAATCCAACCAATCAACACGTCCTCTTCCTTCGCCTGTTATGAGCTAATAATATGCAGATCAACCCGCCGACACTGACCTCATCTGCTTCTCTCTCCAGGGGGACAACACTATATTTGCACAGCCATCATGCGGGGTCACCGTCTACTTCCTGGACTGAGATGCCGACTCAGAGAGGACACAATCATGTAAATCCCGATGCCTGTTCAGTTCTTGGCTGTGTTCACAAATATCTGAGGCAGATCAGCCCCTTGTGACTGGATACAAAGTGACAATGTTGCAGACTGATCACTGGGGGGAGGAGAGACTGAGGAAATGCTTCTTCCTGCCTGCAGCAGACTGATCACTGGGGGGAGGGGAGACTGAGGAAATGCTTCTTCCTGCCTGCAGCAGACTGACCACTGGGGGAGGGGAGACTGAGGAAATGCTTCTTCCTGCCTGCAGCAGACTGATCACTGGGGGAGGGGAGACAGGAAATGCTTCCTCCTGCCTGCAGCAGACTGATGACATCATAGCATAGGCAGAGTCACCGAATGGATCGGTCAGGTCGGCCAATCTGAAGGAGACACGGCACAGTGAGATGTGGTCGGCGCTGGAATATTCCAGCGTTGCGTTTCCCGACCCCCCAGTCATGAAATGCTCCAGAGAAGACACATCGCGCCCCCTCCCCCGCCGGGCAATAAACCGATTATCTGCCCATGACAGTGAGGAATCTGGCTGTTGAAATCACGGGAGTGCCCCCTCCCCCCCCCGGAACGCATGTAATAAGCGCGGCGTGTCCTCCGCCCCCCCATATG
>NW_017307833.1:242136-243190 GCF_000935625.1 Nanorana parkeri
GGGGGGGGGGGGGAGGGCTCAGCGAGGGATGACATCAAGAGAGAAATGCCACCGGCGGAAGCTGTTCGCCGCGCAGACCATCTCGAGGATTCGCCACCAACAGCCCCTCCCGGGAACGCACGGTGACATCACATTTGTGACGCTCGCCGTCCAACGCATTGCCGACACGCTTGCTGTCGCCCTGTGTAGACTGACTGATTAAAGTGGACCTGTCAGCCTGTGTGTATGCGTGCGGAGATGGCACACGCCCTGCAGCAGCCGTGTACGGAGTGGTCATGTATGACTGAGGCCCGTTCCCAGATATCTCCTGTAACATCTATCCCGAGGCCCCCGCCGATGCCGGGAGGGGGAGGGGGGACCTCCTGACAGATTAGCGGCCCTCCCATTAGGAGTCCATTGTGAGCGTTCTGTTATCGCGGATAAGAGGGCGCCGGGGACGAGGCTGCACGCTGCTCCGCGCTGATAACGCCGCCATTGTACTCGCAGGACATCAATGTCGGGTATCAATAGCCAGCGGACGGGCGTTGTGCGGCCGCTGTCACCGCCGACCGCCCTTAAAGGAGACTCGCCCCCTTATTCCTCCGCTCGGCTCCGTTCATTGGTCGGATACCGAGAGGCGCTAAACACGTCCACCGAGCAACACAGTCACTGCGAGGAGCACCGCTAGACTGCCGGACCTGTCAGATGCTTCCTCCAGGCTGCAGCAGACTGATCACTGGGGGAGGGGAGACTGAGGAAATGCTTCCTCCTGCCTGCAGCAGACCCATCACTGGGGGAGGGGAGACTGAGGAAATGCTTCCACCTGCCTGCAGCAGACTGATCACTGGGGGAGGGGGGGCGCACACACTTTGTATGGGGGTGGGATATTTGATGTTGAAGACACAGGGGTCTCCTAGTCAGCTTCCGCCGAAGCCTTCTCTCGCAGGTGTTCCCTGGAAGTGACATTTGGGAAGGTCGGATAATCCGCAGCCCCGGCTGGTAGAACATCGCGATGCGCAGCGTGCGGAGAAATGAAGCCGCGGCGCAGCGTGCGGCCGATCCCCAGAGGAAGGGC
>NW_017307833.1:243623-246755 GCF_000935625.1 Nanorana parkeri
TCCCTCGTCCTCCCCCGAGTCCCCCGCGTCTTCCCCCGAGTGTCCCGCGTCTTCTCCTCAGTGTCCCGCGTCTTCTCCTCAGTGTCCCGTGTCTTCCCCGAGTGTCCCGTGTCTTCTCCATAAGGACGTCCAGCAACATCTAGGCTTTCCTCCCCAGCCTGACTCCCCCTGGCCCCGCCCCTTTTATTCATTGGATTTCAGTTCTGTCAATCATGGAGGCTCAGCATCACATGGGGGTGTTACCTATGCAAATATAACCTGCCTAGGACCCGCCCACTCCTCCAGACTGACACCCACTCATCAAGACAATGTGATATTTGCATAACTCCTCCCAGAAGCCCGCCCACTCGTATCAGGATTGAGGACTCTTGTGTCAGGGTGCCTGGATGTTGTCAGGAAGCCCCCTGCCGGCTCGCCGCTCTCGTCCAATGATGAAAGGACCGGCCGCATTCTTGTAAATACAATCTGAACACACAAAGTGGCATCTGGAGGGGGCAGGTGGCTCTGAGCAAAACACACACAGCTTGAGCCGTCCCCCCAGAGAGCGGCCCTGTGGCCCCGACGCGCGGCCCTAGGTACACACACACCTCGGTGCTGCTACCGTGGCCGACACATAAAACAGCAGCTGACCTCCTGCCGCATAACAGCCTTTCAAGATTTCCAGGGGCAAAGGTCGTGTGACAGAAGTCAAGCCCCCTATCCAGTACGAGGTCAGAGGTCGGGCCCCCTGGGGCTTCCGGGCCCTTTTCAGTCTTTGTCTACAGGTAGCGTTAATTGAGTTTGGAAGCTGCGGGGGGGTCGGGAGGTCATTGTTGTTCCCTGTGAAGCGCGAGCCATCATGGCAGCATTACTGATCGTAATTATTGATCATCAGATCCTCCGAGAAGGGGGGAGGGGGGCCACGCTGACCCATAATGGGGGTTTCCGGGGGTGTCACCTTCCATATTTCAGTCTCCGACTACCTGATCCAGAGATATCGGAGGGCCACTCCGCTCACAACTGACGTTCCCATGAAAGGCGGCTACTGGGGGGCAGAACCATCCGGAACCGCAGACAGTGGTCCACCGAGAGAAGGACGGGGAAGATGATGCCGGAGCATCCTGCATGGGGACTAGGGAATCAATACATGACAGGGGGTGCACTGGGGTCACACAGGATGGGGTCATGGGGTGCACTGGGGTCACTAGGTGACACAGGATGGGGTGCAGTGGGGTCACTAGGTGACACAGGATGGGGTGCACTGGGGGTCACTAGGTGACACAGGATCGGGTCATGGGGTGCAGTGGGGTCACTAGATGACACAGGATGGGGTGCAGTGGGGTCACTAGATGACACAGGATGGGGTGCAGTGGGGTCACTAGGTGACACAGGATGGGGTGCAGTGGGGTCACTAGGTGACACAGGATGGGGTGCAGTGGGGTCACTAGGTGACACAGGATGGGGTGCAGTGGGGTCACTAGGTGACACAGGATGGGGTGCAGTGGGGTCACTAGGTGACACAGGATGGGGTGCAGTGGGGTCACTAGGTGACACAGGATGGGGTGCAGTGGGGTCACTAGGTGACACAGGATGGGGTGCAGTGGGGTCACTAGGTGACACAGGATGGGGTGCAGTGGGGTCACTAGGTGACACAGGATGGGGTGCAGTGGGGTCACTAGGTGACACAGGATGGGGTGCAGTGGGGTCACTAGGTGACACAGGATGGGGTGCAGTGGGGTCACTAGGTGACACAGGATGGGGTGCAGTGGGGTCACTAGGTGACACAGGATGGGGTGCAGTGGGGTCACTAGGTGACACAGGATGGGGTGCAGTGGGGTCACTAGGTGACACAGGATGGGGTGCAGTGGGGTCACTAGGTGACACAGGATGGGGTGCAGTGGGGTCACTAGGTGACACAGGATGGGGTGCAGTGGGGGCACTAGGTGACACAGGATGGGGTGCAGTGGGGTCACTAGGTGACACAGGATGGGGATGCAGTGGGGTCACTAGGTGACACAGGATGGGGGGCAGTGGGGGCACTAGGTGACACAGGATGGGGTGCAGTGGGGTCACTAGGTGACACAGGATGGGGTGCAGTGGGGTCACTAGCTGACACAGGATGGGGATGCAGTGGGGTCACTAGGTGACACAGGATGGGGTGCACTGGGGTCACTAGGTGACGCAGGAAGCTCTGGGAGTCATGGGGAGCAGTAAACACAGATGAGGATTTCAGGTGAAGGCGTCTGGCAGGAAGTGAGATATCATATATAAGATTTGTCATTTACAGAAGGCCGAAACGTTCCCTACAAATAATGTTCCAGCTATAGGATGATTCAAGAGAAAGTGATCAGTCTGCTGCAGGCAGGAGGAAGCATTTCCTCAGTCTCCCCTCCCCCGGTGATAAGTCTGCTGCAGGCAGGAGGAAGCATTTCCTCAGTCTCCCCTCCCCCGGTGATAAGTCTGCTGCAGGCAGGAGGAAGCATTTCCTCAGTCTCCCCTCCCCCGGTGATAAGTCTGCTGCAGGCAGGAGGAAGCATTTCCTCAGTCTCCCCTCCCCCGGTGATAAGTCTGCTGCAGGCAGGAGGAAGCATTTCCTCAGTCTCCCCTCCCCCTGTGATCAGTCTGCTGCAGGAAGGAGGAAGCATTTCCTCAGTCTCCCCTTCCCAAGTGATCAGTCTGCTGCAGGGAGGAGGCAGCATTTCCTCCGTCTCCCCTCCCCCGGTGATAAGTCTGCTGCAGGCAGGAGGAAGCATTTCCTCAGTCTCCCCTCCCCCGGTGATAAGTCTGCTGCAGGCAGGAGGAAGCATTTCCTCAGTCTCCCCTCCCCCCAGTGATCAGACGGCAACATTGGAACTTTGTATCCAGTCACAAGGGGAGAGTCTGCAGCAGGGGGCTGATCTGTGTCAGACATTAGTGAACTGCAGGGGGTCTCCGTACACTGAGTACAGTACGAGGAGGTTGTCAGACATCACAGGAAGGTATCGGACACGTTTCTCACGCCTCTGTGTATACAGGGAACTGTCAGGGGGAGAGGAGACAGAGCCAGTGATGGGGGTCAGTGTCGGCGCTCGCTGTGCTTTATGGCGGCAGAGGAACTGTCTGATCTGCACCAGACTGACGAGAAACAGAAGAGGCCGAATGTCTCCTCCCGGA
>NW_017307833.1:246801-248467 GCF_000935625.1 Nanorana parkeri
TGCCCAGTGACGGGGGGGCGGGGGCCGCACTTTGTGGAACGTTCTCCCCTCTGCAGAGATGTCATCCACAGCCAGCAAAGTGTCCCAATGTGACAAGAACGTCCTGCGCCCTCTGCTGGCCAAGCCAAGTACTACAACCCTCATCATCATCATCTTCCCCCGGAAACGGAGCACCTTCATCTGCAATCCTAAGCAACCTCACTGCACATCGGCTGAAAGGTGACATCAGGCTCAGAATGAGCACTGGTTGGTTTATCTCTCAGACCATCAACACATGGCGCCCCTTGGCTTGCAGTCACGGAGGGCGCCCACCAATCAGGAGCAGCCCCCGGAGAGCCCCTTTAATCACTCGCTCACAGTGTAATGTCGGCGGGGCCCCGGGACATACGGGCCGCTGTGGATGGCACTCGAGGATCAGATGGTGAGCGAGCTTCCTGCGGGGCCTTCCAGAGCCGCACACAGGGAGCCGGGCCGAGCTGACCGCAGACAGAAGCGCTGGAACAGATGCCGTCATTAGCGCTTCTGCCAAACACATCCCGGCTGCTGCCAAGCTGCAATTCAATAAAAGTCTTCTTGTCTGTTTATCGTCCTCCCGGCATTTAATCAGCGCGCAGATGGCGGGCACCTCGTGATGGCAACTCGGCGGAGAGGCCGCTGCTTAACCCCCCCCCCCCCCTGCGCCGCCGTACTCCTGTATAATGTCTGATATCTGGGGAGCGGGGAGGAGTTGTAGTCTGTTGGGGGTGTTGTAACCCTATAACAGGAAGTGTGTGAACAAGGACAGAGCGTTGTCACCCCATAACAGGAAGTGCCTGAACAAGGACAGCATTGTCACCCTTTAACAGGAAGTGCCTAAACAAGGACAGAGCGTTGTCACCTATAACAGGAAGTGTCTGAACAAGCACAGAACATTGTCACCCTATAACAGGAAGTGAATGAACAAGGACAGAGCGTTGTCACCCTATAACAGGAAGTGACTGAACAAGGACAGAGTGTTGTCCCCTTATAACAGGAATCTCTGAACAAGGACAGAGCGTTGTCACCCTATAACAGGAAGTGTCTGAACAAGGACAGAGCATTGCCACCATATAACAGGAAGAGCCTGAACAAAGACAGAGTGTTGTCACCTATAACAGGAAGTGTCTGAACAAGGACAGAGCATTGTCACCCTATAACAGGAAGTGCCTGAACAAGGACAGAGCATTGTCACCCTATAACAGGAAGTGCGTGAACAAGGACAGAGCATTGTCAGCCTATAACAGGAAGTGACTGAACAAGCATAGAGCGTTGTCACCTATAACAGGAAGTGTCTGAACAAGCATAGAGCGTTGTCACCTAACAGGAAGTGCCTGAACAAGGACAGAGCGTTGTCACCCCATAACAGGAAGTGACTGAACAAGGACAGCGCGTTGTCACCTATAACCGTCATGGCGGGATCATCATCTCATTATTTGATATAGAATGACATTGGATTGTCGGAGATTTCTGGCATATTAATGGCGCCGGCGCGGTGCTGATACGTGGCAGCAACAAGTCGGCAGATGCGGCACCTGCCTGAACCCCTCCGCAGCGGGCGCCCGTGCAGCCGATCTGTGCCCGCTGGCTGGGTCATGGCGGTGACTCGGCTCTGCCAGGCAGGAAGAGAATAAGAGAGGTGCGTGCATCG
>NW_017307833.1:248578-248838 GCF_000935625.1 Nanorana parkeri
CATCGGGTGGCCGCACCGCCCCGGAGTGTGTGTATGCGCCGTGAGCCTGCGCGGGGGCCCGGCGACCTTGCTTCCTCCCTCCGGCGTCTCCTGCACGGGTGGCGGGCGCAGAGCCAGCTAATGATGATTTAATGGCGGTGACTCGGGCGGGGGATGAGCCGCGGGCACCGCCTGCCCTGAACACAGCGGCATTGTGCTGGCGGGACAGCGGCGGGCACTGTTCCTGCACAAACAGCCAGAGAGGCCGGGCAGGAAGTGAC
>NW_017307833.1:249337-250256 GCF_000935625.1 Nanorana parkeri
CCCGTAATACATATCTCACAGGAAGTGCAGTCCTGGAGAACAGAAAGGGATGGAACCTCCATCAGAAGCACTGTGAAAATCCTGCTCAATCCAGATCCAAAGAGTTATATTAAATTCAGCTGAAAGGGTAGCGCCCTAAAATGGGGACCTGCAGGAAGCCGAGTCTTCAATAGTGTTGTCTCAGCACTAAGGGGTTGCTGTGTGTGCTGTTATTCTCTTGTATTCTCTCCCCGGCAGAGCAGACGGGTCAGCCAACATATCATGAAGGCCGTCCTGCCTCCTGCATGAGCTTAGAATCCATACCTGACACTCTGTTGTTATATTAGCACATCCTGACGTCTCGTGGTTGGCTGCGGGTGCTTCTATGACTTGTATTCTCTCCCTGTCAGAGCAGACATGACAGCCTAGCTTATAGCCCCATGAAGGCCGTCATACCTCCTGCTTGAGCTTAGAGTCCATAACTGACACTGTGTCACTATATCAGTACCGCGTCACATCTCACAGTTGGCTGCGTGTGCTGTTATTCTCTTGTGTTCTCTCCCTGTCAGAGCAGACACGTCATCCTTCTATAGGGCGTCCTATCTCCTCTCCTGCCTGAGGGCTCAGAACTAACACCCTCTCGTTCCGGATACGTCGGAGATCTGGCCGCGTGTGGTCGGACCCGGGAAGGCGGATTTCTCGCCCCGCCGTCGCTCGTTAATCTCGGGGAGAATTCAGATGATTTTACTTTCACGGCCTTTCGGGCTTCTCGCTAATTGCAACTGATCACCGCGCCAAACAGATGTCGGGGGCGGCGGGAGATGAAGCTCGCCGCGTCTCATGAATTCGTCATCGAGGGCTCCGCGGCCCCCCTCAGAGGACAACGAACCGCCGCGTCAACACCTCTGCTCGCCCCAAATGCGGGGGGTGGGGGGGCGGG
>NW_017307833.1:251236-252059 GCF_000935625.1 Nanorana parkeri
TGGGGCCCCCCCCCCCCCGGGGAGGGGGGGGGGGGGGGGGTGTCCGCGAGGAAGATTCGGGATCATTCGGAGGGTTAATAATGAGCCACAAGCGAGATTCAAGGAGCCGCTATGCAATCACAGCGGAATGTAAACCGTCCAATCACCTCTGAGCGTGTGTGTAGACCAGCGCAGGTCCCCCAGCTGCTGTGGAACTACAAGTCCCAGGAGGCATTGCAAGACTGACAGCCACAGGCATGACTCCCAGAGGCATGTTGGGGTTTGTAGTTAAAGCACAGCTGGAGGGCCGGAGTTTGCCCACCGCTGATGTAGAGGAAACCATTACCATAGACTTCCAGGTATGTATTCCCCCTCACAGAGATCACATGACTTCTCCTGACAGTGCCGTCATCTGCTTTCCTCTCCAGAAGAACGTCACCATCTTTGTTCAGCCATCATCCGGGGTCACCAGCTACTTCCTGTGTGTACCTGTGCAGTTCTTGGCTGTGTTCACAACACATCAGCCCCCCTGCTGCAGCCTCTCACCTTGTGACTGGATACAAAGTTACAATGTTGCAGTCTGATCACTGGGGGAGGGGAGACTGAGGAAATGCTTCCTCCTGCCTGCAGCGGACTTAATGGTGTTTAAGGATGGCTTTGTAATGATAAAAGGGGGGGAATGTCTGGACGATGATCTCGGGGTGCGCGGTGACCTGGCGGTGGGGACTTGTTTCGGGATCACTGTAATCTTCTTGTACTTCCTCTTCCCGGGTTAAGCATTCAGAAGGCCTGTGTTCAGGACTGCAGCCTCTTGTCCATTATCCTTACCTGTGTGACTTCACAC
>NW_017307833.1:252135-253647 GCF_000935625.1 Nanorana parkeri
GGGAGGGGCTGTGCAGACACTCTGAGGGGGCGGAGCTGGGAATCTCTAGCCCGCAGAATCTCAGGATCAGAGTTAGGTGTTCCCTGTATTTCAGGCTACCATTGACCTGAGTGGGGGATGGGGCACAGAGTCGGGGGGGGCTCCTGAGACGTATTCTTTGACTTGTGATTGGTGCGTGCCGTCATCTCTTCTTCCTATGGTGAGTAGAAGGAGGCGCTCGGGTAGCGCGTACACACGCTCAGGCACACGCACGCGCCGCTACAGATTAATTAGCCGTTAATTAAATCTCGGCGACGATGAAATAAGCACATAACCGCCTGCGCGGGAGAGGAGACGTCCGCATTTACGCCGGCACTAGACCGCGGCAATCTCCTCTAATGGCGCCATAAAATCACCGACTTCGGCTTTACAACCAAGCGCGGGCGAAGACGCGCGTTCTCCGAGGCAACCCAGGGCGACGCAACGCAAAACCGAGCCCCAGGCGTCCTTCTGAATATCAGGACTTCTTTCGTGCTGCCTCCCTTCTGTGCGCCGCCAAAAACTATACCCACCGAAATATAAATGTATCTGGAGTTCAATCGGCTTATATTTAGGGACCCCCCCCCCTCCCCCATCATTACATAACTCCTATTGGACCCAGTGATGTCATCACTGGGTCTCTGCGCAATGCAGGCAGATGATGGCTGGTGGGAGGGGCCGACAGGGGGCTGTACATAGCACAGTACTGCGTGGTTTGGACTACTGGGGAAGGGTTGGATCCTCAGGCATGTTCTACCATCTTTATACCAGCTGAGGAAAGTTCACCTCATTTCCTGTTCTGATGCCCCAAAACAGGAAGTGAGATCTCCGGAGCAGGGACACCCACCCTTCCCCCCATGCATGGGGATGCTGTAAACACTTCCTGTTTCCGCACATTCACGGGAAGAGAGGGGGGGGTTACAAAAACAGCGATAAGTAACTAAACGGCCCTCTAACCCCTCACCAGGTAAAGAGAAAGAACAGGTCACATGACTATCTTATATGCAAGTAAATCACTTCCTGTGTTGTCACAGGAAACAGGAAGTGTGCAGTAGCTTTTTTTTTTGTGTGCAGTGCAATACTTGAGCTCCACGCAGCATAATGTGCAATGGCCATCCGGTGGACCCCTATGGTGCGGGTCTCCGCGTTTGGCGCAATCTTTATCCTTTATGGCGCCATTTTTATTTGGAGTGCGTGGGGGAGGGGAGGGGGTGACCTCAACCGTAAATATCCGTCCATCTTTAATATCCTTTATAGATTTCTATGGCGCCGGCTGAGTAACTCGCCGCCACGCGTAACGCAGAACGACAGAGCGCGAGCGGCGGCCACCTACGCCGCCTGTGATCCCGGGGCTAAGCGGTAACAAAGTCGAATTCTGTCGGCGCGCCCCGAGGAGTCCGGGAAGGAGCCATTGATCGCCATCTGAGGGATTCGTCCAACTAAGACACATCTGTCGGGTCGATTGGACGTCTGGCGGCTCTGCGGGTTGCCTGT
>NW_017307833.1:253792-259402 GCF_000935625.1 Nanorana parkeri
TGTCTGCGTGCCACCCAATTAGAAGACGCAGGAGGAAAATCCTCGCATCGGAGGACGCAACAAAGAGGGAAAAACCAGCGCTCGGCGTATCACACGGCATCAAAATCAAGTCAAATGAAGCCGCAGATAGCCGGGTGCCCTTTATCGGGGGAGGGGAGGGGGGGTTGTTATTTGTACATCCGGATGTAGAATTGCAAAGGACAGTCGGGAATTTCTGGCGGTGAGAACAAAGGAACGTGTCTCCATAATGTGTTACAGCCAATTGTAGTCCCCATTGGAGGCCCATGTGGACAGGGTGACACCGCAGGAGCTCAATTGGGAGAACAAAGCGTTGTCACCCTGTCACAGGAAGTGTCTGAACAAGGACCTCCGTGGCGGGATCACTGGAATTGTTGAATGAATATTTCATAATAAAACTAGATTTTCATGATGATTCTTCTTCAATCTCCAGTCTCTTCCCTGCAGTACTTCCATCTGCCACTAGATGTCCTCGGTCTGATGGCCAGCATCATGCAATCCACGCCCTCTGGACCCGCCCCCGAGCTTGTGATTGGATAGTGAATGAGCAGAAACACACTAAGTAGGACATCCCTATACTCCCTGTGTCCTTTATCTGACCTCCGTCCTCCCCTTCAGTCGTCTATCTCACCTCCGTCCACCCCTTCAGTCTTCTATCTGACCTCCGTCCTCCCCTTCAGTCTTCTATCTGACCTCCGTCCTCCCCTTCAGTCTTCTATCTGACCTCCGTCCTCCCCTTCAGTCTTCTATCTGACCTCCGTCCTCCCCTTCAGTCTTCTATCTGACCTCCGTCCTCCCCTTCAGTCTTCTATCTGACCTCCGTCCTTCCCTTCATCTTCTATCTGACCTCCGTCCTCCCCTTCAGTCTTCTATCTGACCTCCGTCCTCCCCTCCAGTCTTGCACAGTTGTAGCGGCTCCTCTGATGTCACTGCACACTGGGAGCTGCTCACAATGTGCATTAGAAGCCGCAGCAAGTCAGATAGAGCTTCGCCCCATTTCCTGGCTGGAGGACATCCAGCGCCATCTAACTTTCCTCCCCAGCCTAGGCTGTCTCTGGCCCCGCCCCTTTCATTCATTGGATTTCAGTTCTGTCAATCATGGAGGTTCAGCGTCACATGTGGGTGCTCCTCATACAAATATACTCCCCCCTCAGACTGACACCCGCCCATCAAGGCATTGTGATATTCGCATAACTCCTCCCAAGAGCCCGCCCACTGCTTGCATCAGAGCTCAGGGCTCTTGAGAGGATTACTGGGGCCGGGTGCTGTGATGTATTCAGGAAGCTATGTACAGCCCCCTGCTGGCTCCTCCCACCAGCCGTGATCTGCCTGCATTGTACAGAGGAGCTCAGAGACCCGGCGATGACATAAAATGTCATTATTTTATTGTTTTCCCCTAAAAAAAGAACTGCCGGGAAAATGGCGGGAATATTTATTATGCGCGATGCCGATTTGCACCCGTCAGTCAGGTCCGGTGACTGGCCCCCGGGTAAGAGATAGAAGACAATTTAGGAACGTACGCCCGCCCTCCCCCCGCGCTCTATTGTTCTCCGACACACACTTGATGACTTCCCCGATGGCGGCGGTAAGCTTTGCCTCGTGTATAATATAAATATTTGATGACAATATTGTACGGCCGTGTCTTCCGGCTTTGATAAAACCTGCCAGCGAGGAACGAGGGGGGGAGGGGAGGGGGTACGCATCGCACCGGCGCTGAGCAGCCGCCGCCGCCACCGTTTCGCCGCTCCGGCTGATGACCTGAAAGTCTCATTTCTCGGCGCCGTTTGATAATCTGCGGCTTTTTCATGCAGATTTCCTCTCCCAGGGCCCGGCGATTCGCTTCAAAGCAAACCAGCAGCGCGCGCCGACTTAATAAGCCGGGGCGGGGGAACGCGGACGAGGCGCAGAGCGGCGTAACCCCCCTCGGCAACCGAACTCCACCCCGAAAAGACCGTCGCTGATAAAAATGATCCGGAATTTTCTACGATTGACAAACGTTTTTATTATTAAAGCTGAACTCCGGGCCGATATAAAAAGACAAAAAAAAACAAACGCAGCTCAATCTTTATTCGGCGATACGTTCATCGTGACGTGCTGATAGGAGGAGAGCGCAAAGAGATAGAAAGATGAGCTCATCAGGCTGCTGCTTCTCCTTCAATGTCCAATGACAGGTTGGGGGAGGAGCAAGACCTGTAAGTGTTATTGAACTGCAGCAGGAGAAAAAATCAAGTCTCCTCCCCTAGCAGGGCTGAGCGGTGTAAATCTCAGGACTGGATGGACTGGAAGTACAAATCCTCTGGCGGGTAGGCCAGCCAGACTCCTAATGGCGGCCCGGCAATGAGGGCGCTTGTCTTTGTTCATCCTCGGTGCACTCCTAATTATATTTAGAGGTAAATCCCGCCATTGACGCAGCCGTAATAGGCAGTCTGAGCGCGTCGCTCGCCGTAGCAATAAGCGCGGCTCTATCATTTCACCGGCGCTGGCGTCGCGAAACGCGCTCCTGAGGATTGCCCGTCTCTTCGGTTAAACCAACCCGACTTTATTCTCTCGCAGCGCTTCTTGCGCTCATTAAAAACCCGCGCACACACACGCCGACCGCTTTTGCGAAGATTCGGCGCCGCGCGCGACGGGGGATACAAAACACTCCGCGAGCTCCCCCGTCGCCCAGACAAGAAAATAAACAGCGAGCGGATCTGATGCTCCATATGCATCAGTGATGGGCTGAGAGGGGGGGGGAGGTGATTTGTCTGCCGCTCACGAGAAGTGACAGCTGTGTGTGCGCGGGACGACAGAGCCGGGGTTCGGGGAGAAGCGCCGTGTGCGTTCTGCACGACTTCAGGAGTGATGGCATGACACGGGATTGCAGCATCTGCTGGGGAAAGGGCGCATGTGGCGGCGGAGTGCTTATTAATGTGCGAGAGCGCCGTTCCACGTTTGCAGAGCTAATGAAGCAGGTGCGCGGGAACAGCCTGCTCAGAATAATTATGGCTCGGCGATATTTCCAGAGGGCTCCGTATGCCGCAGCCACGAGGAGGGGGGGGGGAGGGGGACGCGGGCGATCGCCCCGGCTCAAGCTGCCGAATGCTGACCCGGGCAAAGGTTGACGCGTTCCCGGAGAAAAAGGCAAATTCCTCTTCCGTTGGAGATTCCCCCCCCAAAAATGGACACAGACACTGCGGGTGATATATCGGAAACGCTACAGCGCCCCCCCCGCCGTGACGCACTGAGGCTCATTCACAGCAGGTGCATAGATCAAAGCAGGTTCAACGCAAGGACGCAGCAAACGCTATGGATGTGTATGTGCGCAGGTCACACTAAAGCTTTGCGTTGGCGTTCGTAAACAAAGACATGCGACATTTTTTTTGCGTCTACGTGCCGCAGAACACTGCAATGCATCAAGAGAAGTTTTAAAATAAAAGCAAGAACATATTGCAGCGCGCGTTTACCCCGCAGACGACGCACCATGATAATGCACGACGTGTGGTATGGAGGAGCCCTGAGACTTCTATCAGTGAGCCCCCTTCACACTAGAGTGTGAGCTCTGCAGGCAATTCTGAACCATTTTTGCAAGAGGAAACAGTTGTTAAGTGCAAAAAACGTGCGTGATGCGCATTCTTCAGGTCCTCCCATTAAAGTTTATGGGGCCCGAAACATGCAACACAATGCTCAGGCGTGACTGGGCGCCATTGAAATGAACGCCATTCCCCATGCTGAGTATCGGTGACAAAGCGCTGAGGTGGGAATGAGATAGAAGAAATTGTAAAATTGTTTTCCCAGAATCAGTTACAATGTATCTACACCCACGGAGAAATACATTGCAGCGTTCCCGTCCTTAGATGTGGCGGCTGCATTAGTGCCGAGTACCGAAATCTCACACCGTCGCCTTCCCAATTCTCTCCTATAAACTACAAGACACCCTATGAAGTATCACTCTCTCTTCTGTCTTTGTATCTCCCTCTATCTATCTGTATCTCTCTCTCTCTCTCTTTTCTGTATTTCTCCCTCTATTTATATATCTCTCTCCCCTTGTATCTCTCTTTTTTTATCTTTCGTATCCTCTCTTTGTAACCCTCTATGTATCTCTCTCTTTCCCAGCATCTATGTGTTTTTGTATCTCTCTCTCTCCTCTCTTTCTGTATTTCTCTCTGTATCTCTCTTTATATATCTTTCTCTCTCTCCTTTCTCTCTTTGTATCTCTCCCTCCTCTCCCTGTATCTCTCTCTCTCCTTGTATCTCTCTCTTTGTATCTCTCTCTCACTCTTTGTATCTCTCTCTCTCCTCTCCCTGTATCTCTCTCTCTCTCTCACACTCTTTGTATCTCTCTCTCTCCTCTCCCTGTATCTCTCTCTCTCTCTCCTTTCTCTCTGTATCTCTCTCTCTCTCTCTCCTTTCTCTCTGTATCTCTCTCTCTCTCTCTCCCCTTTCTCTCTGTATCTCTCTCTCTCTCTCTGTATCGCTCTCTCTCTCCTCTCTGTATCTCTCTCTCCTCTCTCTCTTTGTATCTCTCTTTCTCTCTCTGTATCTCTCTCTCCTCTCTCTCTTTGTATCTCTCTTTCTCTCTCTGTAGCTCTCTCTCCTCTCTCTCTTTGTATCTCTCTTTCTCTCTCTGTATCTCTCTCTCCTCTCTCTCTTTGTATCTCTCTTTCTCTCTCTGTATCTCTCTCTCTGTATCTCTCTTTCTCTCTCTGTATCTCTCTCTCTCTTCTCTGTATCTCTCTCTCTCTCTTCTCTGTATCTCTCTCTCTCTGTATCGCTCTCTCTCTGTATCTCTCTCTTCTCTGTATCTCTCTCTCTCTCTCTGTATCGCTCTCTCTCCTCTCCCTGTATCTCTCTCTCTCCTTTCTCTCTCTGTATCTCTTTCTCTCTCTGTATCTCTCTCTCTCTTTGTATCTCTCTCTCTTCTCTGTATCTCTCTCTCTTTGTATCTCTCCCTCTTCTCTGTATCTCTCTCTCTCTCTCTGTATCGCTCTCTCTCTCTCCTCTCCCTGTATCTCTCTCTCTCTCCTTTCTCTCTTTGTATCTCTCTCTCTTCTCTGTATCTCTCTCTCTCCTTTCTCTCTTTGTATCTCTCTCTTCTCTGTATCGCTCTCTCTCTACTCTCTCTCTGTATCTCTCTCTCTCTCTGTATCTCTCTCTCTTCTCTGTATCTCTCTCCTCTCCCTGTATCTCTCTCTCTCTCTCCTTTCTCTCTTTGTATCTCTCTGTCTTCTCTGTATCTCTCTCTCTCTCTGTATCTCTCTCTCTGTATCTCTCTCTCTCTGTATCTCTCTCTCTGTATCTCTCTCTCTCTGTATCTCTCTCTCTCTGTATCTCTGTCTCTCTGTATCTCTGTCTCTCTGTATCTCTCTCTCTGTATCTCGCGTTGTATCTCTCTCCTCTCTCTCTCTCTCTCTCTCTCTGTATCTATCTCCTCTCTCTCTCTCCTCTCTCTCTCCTCTCTCTCGGTATCTCTCTCTCCTCTCTCTCTGTATCTCTCTCCTCTCTCTCTCTCTCCTCTCTCGGTATCTCTCTCTCCTCTCTCTCTGTATCTATCTCCTCTCTCTCTCTCCTCTCTCTCTGTATCTATCTCCTCTCTCTCTCTCCTCTCTCTCT
>NW_017307833.1:259884-265709 GCF_000935625.1 Nanorana parkeri
CTCTCTCTCTCTCTCTCTCTCTCCTCTCTCTCGGTATCTCTCTCTCCTCTCTCTCTCTCTCTCCTCTCTCTCTCTCTCCTCTCTGTATCTCTCCTGCCTCCTGTCTGCATCTGATCTGACGTATTGGCTGAAATGTGCGTTTGGCAGCTCTCCCAGGTTTCGGGGCCCTGGCGGTGTGACACCACGCTCGGCAGTACAAGAGATCAGTCAGTTTACACCTCCAGGGGGCATGTAGCCTGCTGGATGCTAACAATCCATGAAAGGCGCTTTTGTTGGGAGCAGAGAAGGCCGCGCTCTCAGACCCCCACGGAGGGGACGGGGCACAGGGGGTCTCTGATGGGAAAAAAAAAGACTGTCCATACACACACAAAAAAAAAGGTTCCGCAACTAAGCAACCCCGTCCTCTGCCCCTCCAAATCATCGCCTGACACCAGACCAATGCTGAATCAAACATGCAGACTGCTTCACCCTGCTGTGGGCTCATTAGTGTAGGCTGCAAAAAAGCAAAGTGCAATTAAAGTGTGTGACTGTGGTGGAGCCCTGTTCTGTGTACAACACTACGGACTATGTCAGTGCTATATAAATGTATAGTATGTGACTGTGGGGGACGGGGACATTAGAGTGTAAGCTCCTCTGTACAGAGACTGATGTGACTGTGGGGGGAGGGGACATTAGAGTGTAAGCTCCTCTGTACAGAAACTGATGTGACTGTGGGGGAGGGGGCATTAGAGTGTAAGCTCCTCTGTACAGAGACTGATGTGACTGCTGTGTGGACATTAGAGTGTAAGCTCCTCTGTACAGACACTGATGTGACTGGCTCAGTGTCCTCTGTACAGCACTGCGGTATATATCGGTGCTATAATAAGAAGGAGCTCGGAGCGGCATATCTCGGCGTGCCATCCGCCTGTTACGGAGTCCGCCCAGGAATCGCTGACAGCATCTTTCATCTTTTATTCATGCCAATAATCTCCGTGTTATTGCCTGCAGAGTGGATTTAACCCTTTTCTGCCGATCCCCGGGGAGGACGCGCTCTCATTAATGCCACCAGCTGCCTTGGAAGTGACGGGCTCGCACGGGCTTAAAGGGGCTCCAGGAAGAAAACAGCTGTGAAATGACCCCGATCACCATTAAGATTTATTGGCGGGATTTTCTCTCCGTATGATATCAGCACCCGCCAAGCAATGTCAGCCCGCCGCTGATCGCCCGTGGTTCCTGCAGCTGTCCTGAGACGTGCGACCGCAATCATTTTTCCGAGTGTCACCTCACCGTCCGAGCTGCTTTTATATTTTGTATGCTGACAAAAAACCCAGCGCTCTACGCCTTTAAATGACCTGAAATACGCCACTGTCTGACTGCTGCTAATGAAATATACAGAAACGACAGATTTAAATCTGCATTTGCTCCCTGTGGCCCCCGGACTCCTTTTATTTTCAGAGGCCAGTGCAGGGGGTGATGGGAAGTCACAAAGCAACTCTATCAACTGCTGTCATATTGCAGGAAAACTGGAGCCAGGCCAAAGGAAAGTCCCTCAACTTACACTGAAGCGGAGATTTTATCACATGATCCTGCGACCTCTCACATGTGCTTCTGGGTGGTTACAAATTTGAGCAACTTCTCCCTTTCTGAGGAATAGAATGAGCCCACAGTGGGCGGAGCTAAGAACACCCGGCCTACAGGGTCACGTGGCTCAGCAACAGGTGTTCCCGGAACCCCAGGCTACTGCTAACAAGGCCTGCCTGGGGAAAATAACAGAAGCCTCAGGAATAATTTCCGTTCAGAAGCTTTGTCATAACGGAACTGAATTATTATAAAGCGCGAGGCCGAAAGATAATAAGTTTAGAGCCGTTTCCAAACACGCGGACTAAATCGTTTTCCAAAAACCTGTCCGGAGTTCTTCCTTAATGGCTTTAAGTGGCTTTCCAATAATCCTTGCCGTTGCAACATCCGCTGGCCGCCCCTCCCCCGTCCTGGGCCGATTGATCCACAATTAGGTTATAGGACATTAGCGGCGGTCAGCGGGGACGTCACACACAGCAGTAATTGCAGGTGCTCTTATCTCGTTAGGCCTCCCTCTATCTAATTAGTAGCTAATTACAGTGAGGGGTGGGGGCCCAGTTTGGCCCCTCGCTGCTCCTTTGCACGAGCAGATTGAATTCTGCACGAACAGAGAAGCGCCCTGCGGACGGGCGATGGGATGTGACCGGAGCTGGCGGTCGATTCCAGATAATGTGCGAGCCGCGCATGCAGAACGCATAATTGTTGGCATTAGGAGTGGCTGGCGTGGCGCTGATTACAGCAGACACTCGATTTTTTGGAAGCAGAGGAGCTGACAATTACGGCGGGATATTTCCCCCGAACCGCCGTCGGCCTGATATACACGAAGCCCAGAAACCTTGTTATTCTTACTGACGTGACGTAATTAAAAATGTGCATCATGAACAATGTACATGCGTCATGACGCACACTGACGCACGTCTTCATGAAGACGCATTCCAGGAGAAAGGCAAAGGTGTGATGAATCCAGACTGTGAATGATTTGTCAGATTGATATTTTATGTCTGGGTCCCTGTTGGAGCTTTCCCCTCACTTCCTGTCTGATGAAACACAGGACGTGAGGGCAAATCTCTCTCCTGAACAGCTACAAAAACCTTCCCCACTCTATCCATAGTTTTTGGCATGACACTTTAGGCCTCATTCACACGAGAAACAGCCGGCACGTACAGCTCTGTGCGCGGCTGTATCGGGCAGCTCCCGGGAAGGACAGGTGCTGCGTGTGATTAGAATGCAGCCCCCGTCCTTCTCTATGGGAGTAAGCAGCCGTACGTAGCCATACGCTCACCCCAAGTGCAGGTCCATAGGGGTGCGGGTGTCCCGGCTCGGACACAGACAGGATCCATCCTGTACACCCGCACCCGTACGGACCTGCACTTGGGGTGAGCGTAGGGCTACGTATGGCCGCATACTCCCATAGAGAAGGACAGGGGCTGCTTACACATGCACGCCGCACAGAGCTGTACATGCCGGCCTTTTCTCGTGTGAATGAGGCCTTGATGTGCAGTTTATAAACATCTATATTTTTGGTTTGCACGTCTCCTGCTGAGAGGAAAGGGTTGCAGGAGCTGTAGGTTGTAGCCTCTTGGCATTGAGCTGAAATTATTCCTGGCCACTAGAGGGCGCTGTAGGGAGATGAGCACCCTAGTGGGCTGAATGAGTTGCCTGTCTACTACTAGCGCCCTCTGCAGTCAGCCAGGATAGGCTACCATACACAGTGCGGACCACGTCAGCTCGCGCTCTGAAGGCTATAGTATCCCTGACCCGCTGTTTCCTGTTGGCATCAGTGCACAGGCGGCAAGGGCAACCGAAACAGAAAGTACGAGTTGAAAATTATTTTCTCCTTTAAGATCGCAGCCCGTACTCTACAAACCAGCTGCAGCCAACATAAGGCTTCACATTCTCCGCAGGGGCCTATCATCTGTCTGGCTCAGAACGGGTTACAGAGAACCAGCGGCGGCTCTCCTCTCTCCCCTCCATTCTGCCCTTTTCACCCTCTCCGCAGCGGGCAATTACAGAGACGCACAGAAGCCAAAGTGCCACATCTACGCACTAAGCTGCCTTTAAAGCCCCCCGGAGGAGCCCTGGAGAGAGGAACCGGCATGGAGTGCCTGAGCGACGTACCAGCATGTGTCCAAGGAGAATGGCGGAGACTTTGGGGGATCATCGTCTGCAGATTTCGGCGTTAATTAGGAGAATGAGGCGCACAGACACTTCCAGTCTTATTTCTGGGCTATTATGCAGCTCTGGAGTTGTGTCATTAGCGGTCTAAATCTCTTCCCGAAACTCCCCGCGGTCACCAGAATTGACACTCGTCATCCGTCGCTTCCCGATCTCACCTCTCTGTTCAACAAAACGACGATGAGAGAAACTTTTCCAGAAATTCTAATGCCTGTGGCACGCAACGCAGCGCGGAGCGGCGGCACGCAGGCCTCGCGTACAGTGTGTCTTGTCATTTTCACTCCGTGAAGCGCGCCGAGACTTCGTCTTCAGCCAATTGGCTGGCGAGTGACAACTCCATGGACTTCGCGCCCTGACGATTGGGTTTACACGCGCGAGCCAATTGGCTGAAGATGACATTTTTCATCTCGGCGCGCATAGCTATGCGAGCTCTCGTACGCTGACGCGCCGGAGTGAAAATTACAAGACACACTGTATGCGAAGGTCTGTGTGCCGCCGCTCTGCGCTGCTTCCTCTGCTACCCTAACCCTAAGAGGCCGAACAGAGTGGTAAAGAGCTGAGAGGAGCAGAGCAGAGTGAAGCAGAGTAGCATGGAGCGGAGCAGAGTGAAGCAGAGGAGCATGGAGCGGAGCAGAGTAGCATGGAGCGGAGCAGAGTAGCATGGAGCGGAGCAGAGTAGCATGGAGCGGAGCAGAGTAGCATGGAGCGGAGCAGAGTAGCATGGAGCGGAGCAGAGTAGCATGGAGCGGAGCAGAGTAGCATGGAGCGGAGCAGAGTAGCATGGAGCGGAGCAGAGTAGCATGGAGCGGAGCAGAGTAGCATGGAGCGGAGCAGAGTAGCATGGAGCGGAGCAGAGTAGCATGGAGCGGAGCAGAGTAGCATGGAGCGGAGCAGAGTAGCATGGAGCGGAGCAGAGTAGCATGGAGCGGAGCAGAGTAGCATGGAGCGGAGCAGAGTAGCATGGAGCGGAGCAGAGTAGCATGGAGCGGAGCAGAGTAGCATGGAGCGGAGCAGAGTAGCATGGAGCGGAGCAGAGTAGCATGGAGCGGAGCAGAGTAGCATGGAGCGGAGCAGAGTAGCATGGAGCGGAGCAGAGTAGCATGGAGCGGAGCAGAGTAGCATGGAGCGGAGCAGAGTAGCATGGAGCGGAGCAGAGTAGCATGGAGCGGAGCAGAGTAGCATGGAGCGGAGCAGAGTAGCATGGAGCGGAGCAGAGTAGCATGGAGCGGAGCAGAGTAGCATGGAGCGGAGCAGAGTAGCATGGAGCGGAGCAGAGTAGCATGGAGCGGAGCAGAGTAGCATGGAGCGGAGCAGAGTAGCATGGAGCGGAGCAGAGTAGCATGGAGCGGAGCAGAGTAGCATGGAGCGGAGCAGAGTAGCATGGAGCGGAGCAGAGTAGCATGGAGCGGAGCAGAGTGAAGCAGAGTAGCATGGAGCGGAGCAGAGTGGAACTCACCCTCCAAATATCAGAGATAAATATATATATAAACATAGATCATGTGTAACAGCCGCCGATCACAACATGGAAATGGTGACCAGAAATCATCTGACTTCAAACACCATTAAAGATATAGACAATGTTTATACACCGAGTGGCCAGATTATTATGACCCCCCCTCCCCCCCATCAGTACTTTGTTGGGCCGCCTGGTGACTCCACGAGATGATGAAAGGTGATGCGAGGAATCTGACACGGCCTGTTGCCCTTCTGTTGTCTTGTACCAGTCTTGCCCCTCCCCCGTTCTGCCCTAACATTGACTAGTCGCTGACGGCCACAATTCGCACGTTCAGACCCAGATTTTCGAGAATACAGGAAGAGGGTAAATTGATATTTTGCCCGGAGTTACTCCTCAGGCGATGGTTTCGGCTCCAGCGCCGCCGGGCGATTGCGGTTGCGCCGAGCTCAGCACGTATATCAGATTGAGCGTGTATACATCAGAGGAGTGAATTATCACCTTCTTCTACAGAGGGAAGCGCTCGTCTCTGTTCTGAGCGCTCTGATGAAAGTTAATTAATTAATGGCTCTTTTGATGCCCCGTAGAGTCTGTGCCATCTGGCTCAGGGCGCTCGGAGCGCAATCACAGGCGGAGTGTG
>NW_017307833.1:265778-266571 GCF_000935625.1 Nanorana parkeri
GTGCGCACTAATGAACCGGCCTCAGAAGTGGCTGATTAGGAGTTGAAGGCGCGATAGCCTCAGATGATCGCGGGCTGCTGAGGCTCCGACAGACACAACGCTCGCGGCTGCCGCGCAAACAGCTGGACGCGCTGCAGCTTTCACCGGTTTCAGCAAATTATCAGATCTCCGCTTCTTAAAAAGGCGCGCTCCAATCAAACGTCGGGATTGGGCTCCGGGGGGACGCGGCCTATCGGCTGAGCAGGTGGAGCCGTCATCCAGGCAGCCGTCTCCAGCAGCTCTGCCGCTTCCCCAATTTACCTTTAACAAAAAAAAATGTAACCTTGTTAAAATGCAGCCAGTGTGTTGTCAGGTTCCAGCTCCGCCCCTTCTTTAGGAGTCCACTGAAGCCCCGCCCACTCACATTGCAACACAGAGTCATGTAACAAGTAACTGCGAAGCTCTCCGCAAGCGCAATGCAAAGACGGATACATAAAGTATAAAATGTATCAAAAGATAAAGTGAGGAAATGTTACAACCCCGGAGGGGGGAGATTCACCTTCTTCATAGGCCCCCGGAACAAGAGATGAGGGAAACCCTCCAATGGGGGACACCTGTTGACAACGCACGCGGTAGTGCATAAAAAGGGTCAGGTGTGTTATTAGGGTGCGTCGGCGGCCTATTTATTTCAATGGGCTGCCTTAATGCAACGCACGTTATCACGCAACAGACGTAAAGATGCAAATGGGTCCTAAGAGGGGATTTCCTGTCACTTCCTGTTGTGTCTCCGCTCTGGGATGTTGAAGCGTGTTTA
>NW_017307833.1:266585-277931 GCF_000935625.1 Nanorana parkeri
AATCGACAGCATTGATCGGCCAAAGACAGCTCCATTGTCTGGCCTTTCAGGTAGGGGCATTATAACACAATTAGAGGCAGCAGCGAGTCCCCGCGGGGCCACAAATTACAGCTTCTAACCTCAGAGCGCGCTCAATATCCACAGCGCAATCAATTGATGAACCTCCGGCGTGCAGGAAAAGATGGAGGAGGCCGGGAGGCCGGATGGGAAGGGATTATGAGAAGCGATGACTAGAAATGAGAACATTCCTCCGATCAGACGCTGGCGTGCCAATCGTTCGCCTACGTACAGTGATAGACCGGACCTGTCATGTGATTTGAAAGCTTCAGCTATTTTAAAAGCGCTCTGATCTGGTTTTGAGGCGTGGCCACAAATCTTACAACCTCTGTCATCCAATAGCATGCGAGCGGAGAGACAAAACGTTATGGCTGTCAAGTGAAAGTCAAATGGGGCAAAGGTCAGACGTTGGGAGTAGGAGGGACGGGGAGTGTGCCTGGCCCCGCCCCTTTCATTGGCCTTCAGTTTTTATCAATCATGGAGGCTTATCATCGCATGTGGGCGTTTCCTAGGGCCGTCTCTATGCAAATGCAGCCTGTCCTAGGAACACCCGCCCACTCCTCCAGACTGACACCCACCCATCAAGGCATTCTGATATTTGAATAACTCCTCCCACTGCTTGCATCAGGGCCGAGGGCTCCAGAGAGCAGTACTGAGGCAGGGTGTTGTGATGTTTTTAGAGAGCTATGTATGAAGGTCGGAGGTCGGATATAAGACTGAAGTGAAGGACGGAGATAGAAGACTGAAGGGGAGGACGGAGGTCAGATAGAAGACTGAAGGGAAGGACGGAGGTCAGATAGAAGAAGGGAGGCCAGAGGTCAGATAGAAGACTGAAGGGAAGGGCGGAGGTCAGATAGAAGACTGAAGGGAAGGACGGAGGTCAGATGGAAGACTGAAGGGAAGGACAGAGGTCACATATGAGACTGGAGGGGAGGCTAGAGGTCATATATAAGGACGGAGGTCAGATATAAGGCTGAAGGGGAGGACGGAGGTCACATATGAGACTGGAGGGGAGGCCAGAGGTCATATATAAGGACGGAGGTCAGATATAATGGCACTGAGGCTTTGTGAAGGATTTCAGGTACAGGAAGTGTCCTCAGTGTATACAATTGTTCGATAATCCTAATATGGAAAGTCATGGACACAGACAGAAAGGTTCGTTCACTGAATAAAATTCCGGATCGATGTTTCCTGGCGACGTTCGGAGTCTGAACCCGGCGCCCTCTCAGGCCTCGATCTCACGCGCGAGGCTAAAAACGCTCCATCGCGCATAAACCATTGTAAAGGCGTCCAATGTAAAAATACATCCGGCCTGTCAATAGTTTATCTTCGGGATCCGCGTGGAAATCCCTCGCCGGGGCCCTGACACGTCGCCGCGCCGGAGTCTAATGAATATAAAGGTGAAAATTAGGCGGGCGGCGTTAATGGACTTCAGCTAACACGCCGCCGATCCGGCGCCCGCAGTCCTCCGGCGTGCCGTTTGCGATCCGGGGCGCGCCAAGTTGCAATAAACTATTCCTTTAGAGAGCCGAGAACTCCGACGTCGTATCCGCAGGGAAGGAGAATGCGGCAAAGATCTATAGGTTAAAAAAACCCGCAACCGACCAACGCAGATCGATCGGCGGTTATCCAGCAGCTCAGTGTGCGAGAAACCAGGCCCCGGAACTAAAGAGGACCTGTCAGGAACTTCTCAAATCTCCATCAATAAATCCCCGACGTGTCACCAGGTACAGAGACAGAAAAGCTCCGCCTCAATAAAAACCATCCTGGAGCCCCAGTCAGTGACTTTGCCTAGGCTGAGATGATGTCATCGGTCTGCTGCAGGCAGGAGGAAGCATTTCCTCAGTCTTCCCTCCCCCCAGTGATCAGTCTGCAACATTTTATCCAGCAAAAAAATTAGGAGGCTGGAGCGGGGGCTGATCTGTGTCAGGCCGGAGGTCAGATATAAGACTGAAGGGAAGGACGGAGGTCAGATAGAAGACTGAAGGGGAGGACGGAGGTCAGATAGAAGACTGAAGGGAAGGACGGAGGTCAGATAGAAGACTGAAGGGGAGGTTGTAGATCATCTTTAGCTATGATCCATTAATGATTGGTCCCGCACTTCATATCGAGCGCTTTGGTGGAATACAGAATGTCTGTGTGAACGTTCTATCTGACCTCCATCCTCCCCTTCTGCTCCTGTACCCCTGAATCTCCCAATCTGTACCCCCCCGTGTATGTGATCCTCTTCCTCCTAGACTGTAGGCTCGTTGGGCCGGGTCCTCCTCACTTTCTGTGTTTATTACTGGTCTTGTCTAAACGATTGTACAGCGCTGCAGAATATGTTGGCGCTATATAGGTAATTGTAATAAAAAGGTTTTATCTAAAAACCATGATTGGAGCGAGCAGAGACATGACGGTGACAACCTCTGTAGGCGGCACCGGGGTTCCTGTACAGGTGGTCTGAGCGGTGGATTTAGCCGTCTGGCCGGAGTCTCCCTTTAGCTCTCTCACTTCAGAGACGGATCAGCCTGCGGAGATCTCGGGGGAGGTGAGAGAGGTTCTGGCCCCGGAGTGCGGTGCCGCTCCAGCTCCCTGCCCTGCGCACTCATCCGTCCTGTCTATTTTTACCGCCAAAGCTCTCTGCCTCCCCAATAATAGCAGAAGTGCTTGTTCTCCCGGCTCGCGGCTGCGTTGTATAAATAATGCAGAGGCCTTATTTACTGACAGCCAGAAGAAGTGATGTGAAATCAGGACTCATGAATAACAGACATAACAACACGCAACATGTCACACCGCAACGCAACCACCGGAGACAAACCGAAAAAATTATATATCTGGAGAGCGGTGATGTCACTCCTGTATCTGGAGGGCGGTGATGTCACTCCTGTATCTGGAGGACGGTGATGTCACTCCTGTATCTGGAGGACGGTGATGTCACTCCTGTATCTGGAGGACGGTGATGTCACTCCTGTATCTGGAGGACGGTGATGTCACTCCTGTATCTGGAGGACGGTGATGTCACTCCTGTATCTGGAGGACGGTGATGTCACTCCTGTATCTGGAGGACGGTGATGTCACTCCTGTATCTGGAGGACGGTGATGTCACTCCTGTATCTGGAGGACGGTGATGTCACTCCTGTATCTGGAGGACGGTGATGTCACTCCTGTATCTGGAGGACGGTGATGTCACTCCTGTATCTGGAGGACGGTGATGTCACTCCTGTATCTGGAGGACGGTGATGTCACTCCTGTATCTGGAGGACGGTGATGTCACTCCTGTATCTGGAGGACGGTGATGTCACTCCTGTATCTGGAGGACGGTGATGTCACTCCTGTATCTGGAGGACGGTGATGTCACTCCTGTATCTGGAGGACGGTGATGTCACTCCTGTATCTGGAGGACGGTGATGTCACTCCTGTATCTGGAGGACGGTGATGTCACTCCTGTATCTGGAGGACGGTGATGTCACTCCTGTATCTGGAGGACGGTGATGTCACTCCTGTATCTGGAGGACGGTGATGTCACTCCTGTATCTGGAGGACGGTGATGTCACTCCTGTATCTGGAGGACGGTGATGTCACTCCTGTATCTGGAGGACGGTGATGTCACTCCTGTATCTGGAGGACGGTGATGTCACTCCTGTATCTGGAGGACGGTGATGTCACTCCTGTATCTGGAGGACGGTGATGTCACTCCTGTATCTGGAGGACGGTGATGTCACTCCTGTATCTGGAGGACGGTGATGTCACTCCTGTATCTGGAGGACGGTGATGTCACTCCTGTATCTGGAGGACGGTGATGTCACTCCTGTATCTGGAGGACGGTGATGTCACTCCTGTATCTGGAGGACGGTGATGTCACTCCTGTATCTGGAGGACGGTGATGTCACTCCTGTATCTGGAGGACGGTGATGTCACTCCTGTATCTGGAGGACGGTGATGTCACTCCTGTATCTGGAGGACGGTGATGTCACTCCTGTATCTGGAGGGCGGTGATGTCACTCCTGTATCTGGGGAGTGGTGATGTCACTCCTCTATAATATATCTTGTATCTGGAGAGAGGTGATGTCACTCCTGTATCTGGAGGGCGGTGATGTCACTCCTGTATCTGGAGGGCGGTGAAGTCACTCCTGTATCTGGAGGGCGGTGAAGTCATTCCTCGAAGACCCTCGAATTGCAATGGGGTGGGGCCTGTCGGCGGTCATGTGATTAGGCTGCTCAGTCTCAACTGCCTGGGCCTATTTCTTTGTCCCAGACCGGCCCTGCTAGGTAGGGGTCAGTACAGGAAATGCTTCGCCTGGTAAGGGTGTCAATGCCCCTCCCCCCCGCACAGGCCTCTGCACACCATTGCTGTATTTTCAGGGTCTCCGCCTCCCCACGTAGACATTGCTGTGTCCGCGGAATGCCGGGCTCATATGACAATAGAACATTCCGCAGGCACCCGACGGATACCCTTCCATCTTATCTCGATGTCTCTTATAACATCGCCGTTTGAGTCGCTTTCGTAGAATACATTGGCGTGATCTTCGGGGGGGGGAAACGCGGGCCCCACAATTGCGAGCGATGCGGCGGATTCGCTTTGCCGGCAGATGGATAATTAGATATTAATCTCGCCCGTCTACCTCGGCGTTATCGCTCGCATATCACCCGACCGGCGGCCTCCTCTCTCCGCATACAGCTGACTGCACAGCTCGGCTTCATACCGGCGCTGACCTATTTCTAATAGCACATAAATCAAGGGGAAAAGCAGCCGAGTCCGGGAGGTCATTATATTCCCGGCTCTGACCCGCTGCTCGATTAGTCAAATTCCGACACCTACAGCCCGGGCTGCGCAGACGGCTACCAGAGCGTTTACCGCCGCTGCGTTTGGGGATCAGCGCTCTCCTCTGAGGAATTAAGTTAATTGAGGCTTTCAGCTCGGTATTGTGCTGCTATCTCTCCACCCCCCTCCTCCCCGCAAGCTGCTCCCGGGCGCCGGGGCCGCATTAATTTTGCAAAGAACAGGTGTGGGATAAAGGATGTGAGGAGAGTGTGCGAGAGAAAGAAGAGAGAGTGTGCGAGGAGAGCGCGGAGAGAGCGTGGGCGAGAGCGAGCGAACAAGGAGAGCGCAGAGAGAGTGCAAGAGAATAAGGAAAACGCGCAGGGAGAGCGAGCAGACTGCAGAGAGAGAGAGCGCAGAGAGTGCGAGGAGAACACAGAGAGCGAGCAGAGCGCAAAGAGAGAGCGCGAGGAGAGAGCAAGGAGAGTCTACACAGAGTGGGAGAGAAAGCAGGAGTGCAAGGAGGTTGAGTGAGGAGAGAGGGCAGAGAGTGAGGGGAGTGCAGAGTAAGGAGAGTGCAGAGTGAGGAGAGCGGAGAGAGAGTGAGGAGAGTGTGAGGAGAGCAGAGAGTGCAGAGTGAGGAGAGCGGGGAGAGAGTGAGGAGAGCGGAGAGAGTGTGAGGAGAGCGGAGAGAGCGAGGAGAGTGTAGAGTGCAAGGAGGTTGAGTGAGGAGAGAGGGCAGAGAGTGAGGGGAGTGCAGAGTAAGGAGAGTGCAGAGTGAGGAGAGCGGAGAGAGAGTGAGGAGAGTGTGAGGAGAGCAGAGAGTGCAGAGTGAGGAGAGCGGGGAGAGAGTGAGGAGAGCGGAGAGAGTGTGAGGAGAGCGGAGAGAGCGAGGAGAGTGTGAGGAGAGCGGAGAGAGTGTGAGGAGAGCGGAGAGAGTGTGAGGAGAGTGCAGAGTGAGGAGATTGCAGAGTTAGGAGAGAGCGGAGAGTGCAGAGTGAGGAGAGCGGAGAGTGCACAGAGAGAGTGTGAGGAGAGCGGAGAGAGCGGAGAGTGCAGAGTGAGGAGAGTGCAGAGAGAGAGCGGGGAAAGCGAGGAGAGTGCAGAGAGAGAGGAGCGCAGAGAGAGAGAGGAGAGTGCACAGAGAGAGCGGAGAGAGTGTGAGGAGAGCACAGAGAGAGAGCTAGGAGAGTGCAGAGTGAGGAGAGCGCAGAGGGAGAGAGCAGAAAGTGAGCAGAGTGCAGAGAGAGAGAGGAGAGCGCATGAGGAGGATGCACAGAAAAGAGACGGATGCTCCGCTGATGCTGTGAAGAATAGAGGGCATGGACAGTAGAATAAAGTGGACCTGTCATCACATATATTGTCTCGTGCTAAGTGCGTTGTGCTCAGCAATGTGTCTGCGTCATGTCCCGCACAGTGACAATGGAAGATGGAGGCACGATCTCCTGACAATCCCTCTCGCTTCAAGGAGGACCTGTCATCAGATTTAAGTGCAGCGTGCTCAGTAATGTGTCGGTGTAACACTCCCGGGTATTATAACCTCTCAAACAGGTCACATGACTCCCCCTGACAATGTCTTCATCTGCTTTTCTCTCTCTCCGAAAGGACAACACCATCTTTGCTCAGGTGTCATCCAGGGTCACTTTATTTACACGAGGGGTCGTTTGCTGAGATAAAATGGCTCCAGCTGCCCCACCCCCAGAGAGAGCCCACTGGGAAAGAGCAGAATGATAGGCTGCAAGTCCCATTTCTGGATTCAGCTTCACCTCTGTAGCTGCCGGTTGTCCCTGGAATCCGAGGCCTGTAATAAAGGCAGCCAGCGTGTCCCCCGGTTCAAGCTCCGCCCCTCTGAAGCCCCGGGCAGCACAGGACCATGTGACGGGAGGCTGCAGTGCCCATGAGAAGTATTAAGCGGTCTGCAATGATTTATTATTCTGGGACTGGTTGGACTCTCTGATTTGCGTTGATGGATTGTTTCGGCCGTCTGGTTACACGCCGTGGGAGGAGCGTGGCACCCCCACCGCGTGGCTTTGTAACACCATCAGCTATATGGAAAACACAACACGCAGCCACAGAGAACTGACACTTCGGTGTATGACGGAGCCGGGTGTTAAAACCCCGTTGCCACGGCCCAGATCTGATCTCACCCCATACTGACGATAGAGGGTCTCCGGCGGCTGAGGGAGACGAGCGGCGCGGGGACGGAGATTTATACATCCCTTGGGATATTTGAGGCAAATACAGAAACTGCATCCAAAATAATGGTTTGGTATTAGGTACAGGACAATAAAGAGGAGCGCTCTGTGCATACACATGAAGGTCCATATGGTCACATTTATGAGGACCTCCCTCCTAATGATGGGGTTCAGGGGTCCCCAGTGAAGGTTCTGGTGATCCTCCATCATACAAAGACATTGTAGACAATTGTCCTCTTCCGGCCTTGTGGTCACAGTCTGGTGAAGACCCTTTTCTGTTGCCCCCCCATGACTGTCCCCTGTGTACATAGCCAGCTCCATACAAACATGGTGTGACCAGTATGGTGGAGGATCGTGAGTGTCCTGCACAGAGCCCCAACCTCAACCCTACTGAACACTGACTGTGAGCCCGATCTTCTCATCCACCATGAGGACCCGACCTCAACCCTACTGAACACTGACTGTGAGCCCGATCTTCTCATCCACCATCAGTACCCAACCTCAACCCTACTGAACACTGACTGTGAGCCCGATCTTCTCATCCACCATCAGTACCCGACCTCAACCCTACTGGACACCTTTGGGGTGAACTGAAACGTCAATTGTAAGTCAGGTCTTCCCATCCAACATCATCCTTCCCAGAAAAATTTAGCTTATGTTTGGCTATAATGTCCTCCAACTCCATCCTCATACCCACGGCTTTGGAATGGGATGTCCAATAAGCTCATAGGAGGTGTGATGATTAGTGCACAGAGCCCTGACCTCAACCCTACTGACCGCCTTTGGGGATATGAGCCAGGTCTTCTCACCCAACATCATTACCTGACCTCACCAATGGGACAAATTCCCACAGACACACTCCAAAATCCAGTGGAATGCATTCCCAGAAGAGCAGGGGCTGGTAAAGACACAAAGGGGAACTCCATATCAATGGCCATGGGGAGGGGCAACTCCATATCAATGGCCATGGGGAGGGGGAACTCCATATCAATGGCCATGAGGGAGGCAACTCCATATCAATGGCCATGGGGAGGGGGAACTCCATATCAATGGCCATGGGGAGGGGCAACTCCATATCAATGGCCATGGGGAGGGGGAACTCCATATCAATGGCCATGGGGAGGGGCAACTCCATATCAATGGCTATGGGGAGGGGGAACTCCATATTAATGGGGAGGGGGGAACTCCATAATAATGGGGAGGGGGGAACTCCATAATAATGGGGAGGCGGGAACTCCATAATAATGGGGAGGCGGGAACTCCATAATAATGGGGAGGGGGGAACTCCATAATAATGGGGAGGCGGGAACTCCATAATAATGGGGAGGCGGGAACTCCATAATAATGGGGAGGCGGGAACTCCATAATAATGGGGAGGCGGGAACTCCATAATAATGGGGAGGCGGGAACTCCATAATAATGGGGAGGCGGGAACTCCATAATAATGGGGAGGCGGGAACTCCATAATAATGGGGAGGCGGGAACTCCATAATAATGGGGAGGGGGGGAACTCCATATTAATGGGGAGGGGGGAACTCCATAATAATGGGGAGGGGGAACTCCATATTAATGGGGAGGGGGGAACTCCATATTAATGGGGAGGGGGGAACTCCATATTAATGGGGAGGGGGGAACTCCATATTAATGGGGAGGGGGGAACTCCATATTAATGGGGAGGGGGGAACTCCATATTAATGGGGAGGGGGGAACTCCATAATAATGGGGAGGTGGAAACTCCATATTGAAGCCCATGGTTTTGGAATGGCTCATCTTGGTGTGATGGTCGGGTGTCCACCAACTGTTGGCCGTGTGGTGTATCTTATTGGTGTTACCAGTGGCAGGATTTGAGTCTTCTCTATGAATCCTGATTGTAGTCCTTTATATATATATATATATATTAGTCCGGTCGTTGTATGCTGCTGGATATAAAGGATTCTATAACCTCGGGCTGTATTTGTGCTACAAACCAGACGCTGGATGTAACGTTGGCCGAGGACATGAAGGTTTGATCAGCACGGCTCTGCTCTTTATATGAGGAGTGGCCTCTTATTTAAGGATCGTAGACACTTTCTGCTCTTCACTCCCGGGCCGGAAAGGGCTTTTTGGCTCAATGTAGGTGACTCAGCGATCCTCTCCAAGGCTCTGCAGGTTCGGCTCCGCCTGTTATAAAAAGAATCTCGGATTTTTTGGGCTTGAAGAGCCATTAGGAAATGGAACTGCAGCTCTCCACTCGCAGTCACTCAGGACACCAACAATGATCTTCTCTTATAAGTTGCTTCCACTCCGTATCCTCTGCATCTCCGTTCCATTCCACTCCGAGATGACACTGAAAGTCACTACAAAACAAGCCGGGGCCACCGAGGGCGCCAAAGTGTCCAGGCAAGGCCTCTGATTGGCTGGCTGTGTCTGGATGGCACTCTTTGATTTCTGCACTCGATGACCAGCAATGTAAGGGACCCCGATACACACACCGAGCACAGCACTCCGTGCACTGCGCTGTACATTACATACTCAGGGTTACATTGCATACTTTGTACATATATACATACCGTACATACTCAGTACATACATACATACATACATACATACTCAGTACATACATACATATATACATACCTACTCTGTATATACATACATACATACTCAGGGTTACATACATACTCAGTACATACATACTCAGGGTTACATACATACATACATATATACATACATACAGGGTTTAATGTCCTAACAGTTGCTGGTTGCTGCGTGTTACCCAAATATTTCCCCGGAGTTCTCCTGTAAGTTAGGATCAGACGAAGAGTTCGCTCTCTGCCTGTGTTCTGCGTGCAGGAAAAGCACACGTGATGGAAGAGTTTAATTTGTTAAAACTGATCCTCAAGTCTCTTCTGCCTTTCTAGCGTGCATACAGATGTTTTATTTTCCTGTACAATGAGCCGCACATGGACAGCGCAGTGCACATGTTCGGCATGCCAAGATGGAGCACACATGAAGTGCACATGTTCGGCATGCCAAGATGGAGCACACATGAAGTGCATATGCTCAGCAAGCCGAGATGGAGTACACATGAAGTGCACATGTTTGGCTAGCCAAGATGGAGTACACATGAAGTGCACATGCTCGCTTAGGCAAGATTTAGTACACATGAAGTGCAGATGCTCGGCATGCCCAGATGGAGCACACATGAAGTGCACATGCTCGGCAAGCCAAGATTTAGTACACATGAAGTGCACATGCTCGGCATGCCCAGATGGAGTACACATGAAGTGCACATGCTCGGCAAGCCAAGATGGAGTACACATGAAGTGCACATGCTCGGAAAGCCAAGATGGAGTACAGAAGAAGTGCACATGCACATTTGCCCTCTCCTGGATTAGAGGATGAGCAGCCCCGTTTGCGTCCAGTGCCAGCGGTTCTGGCTGGAAACGGCTAATCGTCCACTTTGTATGCGGCCATAGCAGAGAGCGTTGCTGCGTCCGGAGGCGGAGTTTAGCGTCATCGCCGTCTGAATGAGCGGCGAGAAACGCACAGGTGACCGGAACGTTCTGAAAAACGTTTGGGATTTAAAGGGGATGATGTCATCGTTCTCCATGTTCTCGGAGATCAGGACGATGGCGCCGTACGCGCCGAGGTCCGTGTAGCAGGCGCGCCATCACCATCCGCGCTCATTCCCACATCAGAGCGGGCCGCGCGCTCGGCTCATCTGTCTCACATTAGCTCGCCAGGAAGAGACGGAGACCAAAGTCTGCCGGATCCGGTCGGAGTGACATTGTCCAGACGCACCTTCTGCACTTACCCGCCGCCGAGCGCAGATCCTATCACGGCGACGCGCCAATCCAAATCAAAGCCAACCGGACAGGATCTCACGTACAAATAACCGCGTGCGAAAACATTCCGGCCGGCAGATGTGGAGCCTTCGGAGGCCGACGAGGACTGCCGAGAGTCAGCTGTGATATAAGCTAGACAGATCCAGCAGGGCTTTCACAGTGCACCTGGGATTCCAGTCTCTATGACAACTAGAGGAAATGGCGGCCAGAAAGCGGAATGTGTCCCCTGAGGCCGGTTAAATGCCGTTTTTTTTTCACGGTTGCTCAAAAAATATATTTTATGTCTTTTTTTTTTTTTCTCTTTTTTTCCTATTTTTCAGGTTTAAATTTTTTTAAATTTACCTCATTTAAGTACCTAAATCTGTCTTCGCGTGAGCTCCCCGAAATCTCCTACGATGGGAGCGGGAGGGACAAAACGCTCTTAGGCTCCATAGGTGAAGCCTAGGAGCAGAGAGATGTCCTCACTAGCCCACCGCTGCTCCTTCACTGTCCAATCACAGACCGGGGGGGGGGGGGGGGGCGTGTC
>NW_017307833.1:277960-278946 GCF_000935625.1 Nanorana parkeri
GACCCTGAAACAATCCTCATGGAGTGGAGAAGTCATGAACACTGATCTGTGATTGGCTGAGAGGCAGCTGTCGGTGACGCGGGTGAGATGGGAGCAGAGATGGTGGGTGTGGGAGGACTGCACCGCTACTGCCCTCTAGTGTTCGGTGGCGGCGCAGCACGGAGTCTGCATCCGGCTGAACAATAATAAAGAGATGAAAAGTAACAATATCAGCCGATGATTTACCAAAACTCGTCCAAAACCCCCCAAATATAGTGCCGCTGACCCGTCCGCACATGTGCTGCCCGTATGACTCTCACCTGCTGAACAGCAAAGTATTTATGTATAGACCACCCCCAAGTAACGCCCCCGTGTGATGCTGAGCCTCCATGATTGACAGAACTGAAATCCAATGAATGAAAGGGGCGGAGCCAGGGACAGTCAGGCTGGGGAGGCAAATGATAGATGATGCTGGACGTCCTCCAGCCAGGAAATGGGGCGGAGCTCTATCTGACTTGCTGCAGCTTCTAATGCACATTGTGAGAAGCTCCCAGTGTGCAGTGACATCAGAGGAAGAGGGGAGGAGCCAGTACAACTGTGCAAGACTGAAGGGAAGGATGGAGGTCAGATAGAAGACTGAAGGGGAGGACGGAGGTCAGACAGAAGACTGAAGGGAAGGACGGAGGTCAGATAGAAGACTGAAGGGGAGGACAGAGGTCAGATAGAAGACTGAAGGGGAGGACGGAGGTCAGATAGAAGACTGAAGGGGAGGACGGAGGTCAGATAGAAGACTGAAGGGGAGGACGGAGGTCAGATAGAAGACTGGAGGGGAGGACGGAGGTGAGATAGAAGACTGAAGGGGAGGACGGAGGTCAGAGAGAAGACTGAAGGGGAGGACGGAGGTCAGATAGAAGACTGAAGGGGAGGACGGAGGTCAGATAGAAGACTGAAGGGGAGGACGGAGGTCAGATAGAAGACTGAAGGGGAGGACGGAGGTCAGATAGAAG
>NW_017307833.1:279934-280748 GCF_000935625.1 Nanorana parkeri
AGGACGGAGGTCAGATAGAAGATTGAAGGGAAGGACGGAGGTCAGATAGAAGACTGAAGGGGAGGACGGAGGTCAGATAGAAGACTGAAGGGAAGGACGGAGGTCAGATAGAAGACTGAAGGGAAGGACAGAGGTCAGATAGAAGTCTGAAGGGAAGGACAGAGGTCAGATAGAAGACTGAAGGGGAGGACGGAGGTCAGATAGAAGACTGAAGGGGAGGACACTTCTCAGTCGCAGACAATGGTGTCACTTGTACATATTGAGGGGTGTAAGGCCGCCCCCAGTATTGTGTTTTTTTGGGGTGACATTCCCCGGAGATTGGGGGGCTAATTCACTGGATTTCACTTCCTTCAATCATAGAGGCTTATTAGAGGTGGGTGGGGCCTAGGACACTCTGAGTGCAGCACCGCCCACTGCTCCAGACTGACACCCGCCCATCAGGGCCTTTTGATATTTGCATAACTCCTCCCTAGAGCCCGCCCACTACTTGCATCAGGGCTGAGAGGTCTTCAGAGGCCGGGTGCTGTGATGTTTTCAGGAAGCTATGTACAGCCCCCCCGCCGGCCCCTCCCACCAGCCATCATCTGCCTGCATTGCACAGAGAAGCACAGAGACCCGGTGATGATAAAACAAGATATGTAGTGACAACGGAAAGGATTTGTGTATCATGTTGATGACGGGGGAGGGGGAACCAGGCCAATTATAATGAGATGAAGCTTGTTTGGCGTTGCCGGGGCCGTGCCGGGACAGCGGGCACCGGGGGTGTAATAAGGCGGCTTGGCAGTGATTTCAGGCGGCTGTACGGCAGGCCGAC
>NW_017307833.1:280811-281237 GCF_000935625.1 Nanorana parkeri
GTCATGTTCTGTGCGGAGTGATGTGTCATGTGACCCTTCCAGGTATATATCATCCCCCACAGAGATCACATGACTCCCCCTGACCTAGCCTTCACCTGCTTTTCTCTCCAAAAAGATGGCGCCATCTTTGTTCAGGCCTCATCCGGGGTCCCCATCTACTTCCTGGACTGAGATGACATCTCAGAGATGATAAATCCCACTGTATGTCCAGTTCTTGGATGTGTTCACAAACGTCTGACACAGATCAGCCCCTGCTGCAGCCTCTCACCTTGTGACTGGATAAAATGTTGCAGACTGATCACTGGGGGAGGGGAGACTGAGGAAATGCTTCCTCCTGCCTGCAGCAGACTGATCACTGGGGGGAGGGGAGACTGAGGAAATGCTTCCTCCTGCCTGCAGCAGACTGATCACTGGGGGGAGGGGAGA
>NW_017307833.1:281397-282788 GCF_000935625.1 Nanorana parkeri
GAGGATAGCTTCCCTCCGACCTGTCGCACACTGATCCCTGGGGGAGGGGAGGCTGAGGAAATGCTTCCTCCTGCCTGCAGCAGACTGATCACTGGGGGGAGGGGAGACTGAAGAAATGCTTCCTCCTGCCTGCAGCAGACTGATCACTGGGGGAGGGGGAGACTCTGTGGTTTAAATAGATGACACTTCCCCTTTAAGGAGCAGTAAACATGGAGACAGGAAAGTCGCTCAGCACAGCAATTATAAAGGGGAAGCGATGATGGGCCAGGCGTGAGATTACACATGGCACGGGGGGGAGGGGGGACGTGCGGGAGCAGCGAGGGACCCGGCACTTATCCGCACAATCCTGTCCAAATCCCCTCCACCGCTGGGCCCGCTGGATGAGAAGGATAAGCTCCCCCCCCCCTCCCCCTCCTCGTAGATTTGGCAGGCGGACGCAGGTTCCCCCGAACACCTGCTGGGGTCACCGTGCCAGAGGCCGGCTGTGTAAGCGCGGCTGATCTGCGGTAGGGAGGCAAACAAAGGCTTCTGGCAGGAAGAACGCGCGTCGCCCGCTGACATCCAGACGGGAGCAGGTGAGACGCAGCCGGCGCTGCCGAAGGTGCATTAACCCCTTCAGGTGAGGAGACGCCGCCAGGTGGTCTCCCCTCCCCCATCCTGGAGGTTCACCGGCGGAGAAAAAATAAAAAACACATTTTACTGACATTTCTTTTAATTTTTTTCCCCCCAAATTTTACAAATGTGCTCTGAGGGCGCCGAAAGGTTCCGTCAGCCCCGCGTAGTGCAAACCGCGTACGGCTGATCCTTAAAGAGGACCTGTCACTGACCCTACAATAAATCCCGGGCCTGTCACATTGTACAGCGGCAGGATCATCGATCGGAGAAGCTCCGCCTCTTATCAATAAATATCCCTCAGGGCGTCTGTGTGTCCTGTATCGGCAGCGTTGTCACCCTAGGACAGGAAGCGTGTCAGAACTACAAAGCGCGTCCCCACCAAACGAAAAAAACACAGCGCGAGGCGCTTGGTGGTCCAAAGAAAGAACTGGAAACAATGTAACTCATCACAGTCAGAGAGCACAGGAAGTGATCGGCTCGCTGGATTTCTGGCGGGATCGACAGGGTTTGTTTTTTGCTCTTATAGAACTTAAAGGCTTTCAATGGGAAATTCAACAGAAACAAATAAGAAACGTCCATCGTCGGCGTTCGCATAAAGCTTTGTTTATCTGCAACAAGGGTGCAGAAAGGAAGCAAAATAAACAGAAGAAAGGAAACAAATGTGATCAGTAAAGAGATACAACGAGTGATATTCATCAGTAGGGATCACACGGCCGGCGCTCCCTCCGCTGCTGCGTTCTAAACCCATCGATCTCTGGCAGTTGTTAAGGGGATGA
>NW_017307833.1:282830-285890 GCF_000935625.1 Nanorana parkeri
AATCATTATGTCCGCACAAGAGGATCTCCTCTGTAATGGGGAGATTGTCACCTTGTAACCGGAGGCGTTCACCGACACCGCCGATCGATGGTCTACCACCTGCGTCACGCGGCCCGCTCACCTCCGAGAGTGTGCGGTGTATTCTGTGCGTTGTGATGAACAAAAATGTATCTCATCCATGGCGTCTCCTATATGAGAATAGCTCCCAGGTGATTGGTGTCAGCGGGATCGGGGGCCCCCAGGAAAGAATAGCCCCTCAATACACTGGTCTTATTGAGATCATGCCCCCTCCCCCAGGGAAGAATACCCCCCATCATTGGTATTATGGCACCTAGAAGAGAACAGCCCCCAAACCATTGGTGTCAGTGCTGGTACCTGACTTACGTTAGGACAGGGGCCAGTGTGACCTGCAGATGAAGGCCGGCGATTCTGCCCAATGCCCGCCTTGTATTCATAAGAAGTAGTAGTGGGTCTATCGGTGACGTAGCGGACATTGGCCCGCCAGATGAACTTCCAGCCCTCATAGCAGGAGGGAGGCCTATGGCTAAGCAGGAGGGAGGCCCATGGCTAAGCAGGAGGGAGGCCCATGGCTAAGCAGGAGGGAGGCCCATGGCTAAGCAGGAGGGAGGCCTATGGCTAAGCAGGAGGGAGGCCCATGGCTAAGCAGGAGGGAGGCCCATGGCTAAGCAGGAGGGAGGTCATGGCCCAGCTGGAGGGAGGTCATGGCCCAGCTGGAGGGAGGTCGTGGCCCAGCTGGAGGGAGGTCGTGGCCCAGCAGGAGGGAGGTCGTGGCCCAGCAGGAGGGAGGCCCATGGCTAAGCAGGAGGGAGGTTGTGGCCCAGCTGGAGGGAGGTCATGGCCCAGCAGGAGGGAGCTGAAAGGGGCGGAGTCTCAGATATTAGTATATTGGATTTTTGTATCGCAGCTCCGCCCGCTCTGTGGCGCCTGAACTGTCATCTTAGAGGAGGAATACAACATCTGCGACATGCAATAAGCTCTGGCGATGAAAGGGTTTACCCACCAATCATTACCCAGCATGCCCTGCGCTTCACAGCGTGGGCCCTCCGTCATCGGCCATTAATCCTCATCAATCTGCCTGAGAAATTGTCGCGGCAGAGCGCCTAACCCTCCGTACCGCCGCAGCTTCCACGGGCGACACGGGCAAGACCCCCGCGGGGGGGAATCTGTCATCCGGAAAACCGGCCCCATCCATAATGCCGCCGGAGCGCCAGGGACAGGCAACATTAATCAGCAGCGGGAAGGGGAGAGCGGAGGGCGACCGCGCTGCCGTAAAGGGGAACTCCGCCTCTTTACACCACAGTGTTGTTTTACAAAGATGATTATTCCGGGATTCCATACCCCCCGAGTGGTGCCGCCTCCATATGGCTCGGCGTTGCGCTCGGCTATAGCTACAACCTAAGGGGCCCCCGCGTGCGCGTACACTGACAGCAACTGTAACCTTCGCCGTCTCATAAATCGTAGGCGGGTGCGGAGGGGGGGCGCGCGCCTGCAAATTCCTGCAGGAAGAGTCTGCGGCGCGCCTTCTGCTCGCATGCGTTGGCGCCCGACCAGAACGGCTCGCCCGGGTTTTAAGTGCATTTTTTTTTTCTCCCTCTTTATGTGTAGAATAAACTCCGGCTTTATTGCGGCAGCAAAAGCGGCTTCACCGCGGGGCCTTATCTGCCTGATAAGGAGACGGAGGACGCTGCCATATGGAGGGAAGGTGCGGGGCGGCGGCGCGGCAGCCGAGCGCGCTGTAATGAAATTCCCCTGCAGCGGGGTCGTGTCCCACATTTGCTGACTAGCTGGACGGGTGAACGGCAGAGGCCGGTTGAGGACACTCGTGACGGAAGGTAACCGTAGGTAGGGCCGCGGATAGGGGGGTAGAGTCGGCCCTCCTTTACCGGGCCCAGGCCCCATCAGGTCAGCAGGGGGGCCCGGAGACACAGAAGGGGCTCTTAATTTTTTCAGCAGCAAGGGGCGTAGCTCGGGTTGTCACCTGTCCGGGATTCACCCAAGACATGCAAGATGTCATGATGTGAGGCAGACAGGTGGCAACCACGAGGTCCTGGTGTTCCAACTCTCTCCTGGCTGTCTCTCCCCTCTCTCTCTCTCCTGGCTGTCTCGCCTCTCTCTCTCCTGGCTCTCCCTCCTCTGTCTCTCCTGGCTCTCCCTCCTCTGTCTCTCCCTCCTCTGTCTCTCCTGGCTGTCTCTCCTCTCTCTCTCTCCTGGCTGTCTCTCCTCTCTCTGTCTCCTGGCTGTCTCTCCTCTCTCTGTCTCCTGGCTGTCTCTCCTCTCTCTCTCCCGGCTGTCTCTCCTCTCTCTGTCCCCTGGCTCTTTCTCCTCTCCCTCTCCTGGCTGTCTCTCCTTGCTCTCTCCCATGGCTGTCTCTCCTCTCTCTCTCCTGGCTCTCCCTCCTCTCTCTCTCTCCTGACTGTCTCTCCCCTCTCTCTCTCCTGGCTCTCCCTCCTCTCTCTCCTGGCTCTCCTCTCTCTCTCCTGGCTGTCTCTCCTGGCTGTCTCTCCTCTCTCCTGGCTGTCTCTCCTGGCTCTCTCTCCTGGCTGTCTCTCCTCTCTCTGTCTCCTGGCTGTCTCTCCTCTCTCTCTCCAGGCTGTCTCTCCTCTCTCTGTCTCCTGGCTCTTTCTCCTCTCCCTCTCCTGGCTGTCTCTCCTTGCTCTCTCCCATGGCTGTCTCTCCTCTCTCTCTCCTGGCTCTCCCTCCTCTCTCTCTCTCCTGACTGTCTCTCCCCTCTCTCTCTCCTGGCTCTCCCTCCTCTCTCTCCTGGCTCTCCTCTCTCTCTCCTGGCTGTCTCTCCTGGCTGTCTCTCCTCTCTCCTGGCTGTCTCTCCTGGCTCTCTCTCCTGGCTGTCTCTCCTCTCTCTGTCTCCTGGCTGTCTCTCTTCTCTCTCCTGGCTGTCTCTCCTAGCTATCTGCGCTGTGCAGCTTTTAGCGCTCTTTTGATGCAACATACCTCATCTCAGATGTTCATCTCTAACTTTCAGGTTGAATTTATCATTTTCTCAAACACAAACTGGAACCGTTATAACGAGACCCCAAAATC
>NW_017307833.1:286001-289349 GCF_000935625.1 Nanorana parkeri
CCTCCCCGGGCCTGTCCCCACCCCGGGGCTGATAAATGGAAGCGTTTTGCTGCGTCTCTCCACTTGTAGCTCATTATATGTATGAAATTCCCCCGGGAACAAAGGACAAGACATTTCACTCTGCACATGACAGGTGAGCGGCTCCATCTCCCGGGCCCCGCGTTCAGTCCTGCACATGACGAGCACACGCGCTGAACGCCGCCGGGCTCGCTGAGTGCATTAGAAAGGGCGAGCGTCACATACAAATGGAGGCACTTATCATTACCCCCGCCGCTCCGCTCCTGTCAGCCCGCTTCACTTCCACGAATCCACTTCTGACCTGACGTCCCTTCACGTGTGTTTCCAGCCAGCGAACTGACACAGAAGCGTGTTCTCGGATATGTCGGCCGTGTCTGATGGATGTCTGGAAAGGCCGATCGGGATTGTAGGGTTAACGGAGAGCGGCAGAAGGAGATCCGAGAGATTTGGTTGGTTGGTTCGGCGGATGAAAATCACGACGGCGAGTGAAGATCAGAGAATAAAGTGAGAAGACAGTCAATGATGACACGCGTGTACGGTACACGTATGACGAATCTCAGCCTCACCTGTGTGCACAATGGCGTACATTGAAGGGACAGCTGACGAGGGAACATGAAGGATGGACTAGAAGACCGACGTCACGCTAAAGCTAAAGCAGTCCTCCTCATCCAGATACCCTGAATGTACGTGACATGTACATCCTCCAAGTACGGAGGCCGGAGCCAATACAATCAGATTGTAACATGCGAGGCCACCTTCAGATCTCAGCAACACTGAGAAGGCAACACCCAGCTGCTCTGGGGAGACAAGATGGGGGCTGAAGACATGATGGAGGCTGGAAGGAGACAAGATGGGGGCTGAAGACATGATGGAGGCTGGAAGGAGACAAGATGGGGGCTGAAGACATGATGGAGGCTGGAAGGAGACAAGATGGGGGTTGAAGACATGAAGGAGACAAAATGGGGGCTGAAGACATGATGGAGGCTGGAAGGAGACAAGATGGAGGTTGAAGACATGAGGGAGGCTGGAAGGAGACAAGATGGGGGCTGAAGACATGATGAAGGCTGGGTGGAGACAAGATGGGGGCTGAGGACATGATGAAGGCTGGGTGGAGACCAAATGGGGGCTGAAGACATGATGGAGGCTGGAAGGAGACAAGATGGTGGTGGAAGACATGATGGAGGCTGGAAGGAGACAAGGTGGTGGTGGAAGACATGATGGAGGCTGGAAGGAGACAAGATGGTGGTGGAAGACATGATGGAGGCTGGAAGGTGACAAGATGGAGGTTGAAGACATGAAGGAGACAATATAGGGGCTGAAGACATGATGGAGGCTGGAAGGAGACAAGATGGGGGCTGAAGACATGATGGAGGCTGGGTGGAGACAAGATGGTCGTGGAAAACATGATGGAGGCTGGAAGGAGACAAGATGGTGGTGGAAGACATGATGGAGGCTGGAAGGTGACAAGATGGAGGTTGAAGACATGAAGGAGACAAGATAGGGGCTGAAGACATGATGGAGGCTGGGTGGAGACAACAATGGAGAGGGATGAAACAGCTGGCGGGGAAACAAAATGGAGGCTGTAAGGAATAAATATGGAGGGTAGTGGAAGGAAAGATGGAGGACAAGAAGATGGAAGAGGGGAGACACGGGGGAATTGGAGCGCGGTGATACTTGGAGGGACGGAGACTCTGATGAATAGGAGAGTTAATGGCGCAGCGAGTCGGAGTGAGACATTAAATGGCACATTAATAAGATGGAGAGAGCCGGTGACAGCAGCGTGAGGGGAGCCGAGGCTGAGCAGATGTAGAGGTGAAGAGGAGCTAATTATACACAGACAGAGAGATGAAAGAGCCGAGACAGCCAGGACCACACCGAGCAACCCGGAGTAATGAGCAGGAACCACACACAGGGGAGGGGGAAGGGAGATCACAGGAGACTGACAGTGCAGATCACAGACACCGTGCAGATTACAAGGAGACAGAAAGCGGAGATCACAAAGAGAGTGACAGATGAGATCACCGAGGGACTGACAGAGGAAGTGACAGTTGAGATGACAGATTGAGTGACAGTGGAGATGACAGATGGACTGACAGTGGAGATCACAGAAGAAGTGACAGTGGAGATGACAGATGGAGTGACACAAGGAAGTGACAGTGGAGATCACAGATGGAGTGACAGATGGAGTGACAGTGGAGATCACAGATGGAGTGACAGTTGACATGACAGAGGAAGTGACAGTGGAGATCACAGAGGAAGTGACAGTGGGGATCACAGATGGAGTGACAGAGGAAGTGACAGTGGAGATCACAGATGGAGTGACAGTGGGGATCACAGATGGAGTGACAGTGGGGATCACAGATGGAGTGACAGTGGGGATCACAGAAGAAGTGACAGTGGAGATGACAGATGGAGTGACAGTGGAGATGACAGATGGAGTGACAGTTGAGATGACAGATGGAGTGACAGTGGAGATCACAGATGGAGTGACATTTGAGATGACAGATGGAGTGACATTTGAGATGACAGATGGAGTGACAGTTGAGATCACAGAAGAAGTGACAGTGGAGATCACAAATGAAGTGACAGTTGAGATCACAGATGGAGTGACAGTGGGGATCACAGATGGAGTGACAGTGGGGATCATAGATGGAGTGACAGTTGAGATGACAGATGGAGTGACAGTGGAGATCACAGATGGAGTGACAGTGGAGATCACAGAGGAAGTGACAGTTGAGATGACAGTGGGGATCACAGATGGAGTGACAGTTGAGATGACAGATGGAGTGACAGTGGAGATCACAGATGGACTGACAGTGGAGATCACAGAAGAAGTGACAGTGGAGATGACAGTGGAGATCACAGATGGAGTGACAGTTGAGATGACAGATGGAGTGACAGTGGAGATCACAGATGGAGTGACAGTGGAGATCACAGATGGAGTGACAGTTGACATGACAGATGGAGTGACAGTTGACATGACAGATGGAGTGACAGTTGACATGACAGATGGAGTGACAGTTGACATGACATATGGAGTGACAGTTGACATGACAGAGGGAGACAATGGAAATTACTGGGGGACTGCCTCTGGAAGGGATCACAGAGAAGGGCTGTTATTGGAGAAGGAGGGTCCGGTGACACAGGGTGAATGATGAGCATTGTGATGAACGGCTTGTGGACAGTCAGTGGGAACCTCATATCACATCTGCAGCTTTGGCTCAGCATTGCGCGCGCACACTATTATCTCCTTCCTGACTCTGAAGGGTTAAACACACATGCAAACTTTTCAAACTTCCCTCCCCTTCCTAGCCCCTCCCACAATGCCCT
>NW_017307833.1:289574-290580 GCF_000935625.1 Nanorana parkeri
GACACCAAAATGACTGACAGTCATTTTGGTGTCACCCCTCTCTAAAAAGTCGGGCACTCGGAGAGCCCGACAGTGTCAGGAGAGAGGAGGGGACCCGGCTGCATACCTCATCCCGCCGGGCGAACGTCCCCTCCTCTCTCTGCTGGCGTCCAGCGCCAAGATGGCCCGCCGGCATCGATCAGATGGTCGCGCACGCGCGATGACAAAGCGGCGGGGTGTCACCCGGTCTCTTGGGACGCCCCTGACCGACCTCCACTACAAGTGTAAGCATGGCCTCTGAGCCCCCACTTTACCAGAATGACATCAAGGCATGTCAATAATTTGCATAACTTCTCTCAAGAGCCCGCCCACTGCTTGCAACAGGGCTGAGGGCTCTTGGGAGGAGTACCAAGGCCGGGTGCTGTGATGTTTTCAGGAAGCTATGTACAGCCCCTCCCACCAGCCATGATCTGCCTGCATTGCACAAAGAAGCACAGAGACCTGGTGATGACATCACAGGTTGTAAAAAAAGGCTTCACTGTCTGTGGGTAGCTGTCCCAGTGACAACCATTCCCTTCTTTCCTTGTACTGTTGTCCAGGGGACAGGAAGTGAGGTGAAATCCCCCCTGGCAGCGTCACGGACAGCAACACCAACTGCTCCCACTTCCATCCAAACCTGGCTAAGTATAAAACTAGACCACGGAAATGGGGCAGAAGAGCAGACGTGTCGACCAATTGGGTTCCACCTTTTATCCCCGAGGAATTTGATTGGTCGCTGATCCCTGTCTGGTATGATCCGAACTAGAGCTGCAACAGTTATTCGATTAAGTCAATTAAAATCGACGATGGAAAACGTAATCCGAACACATTTCAAGGCCTGCAGAGCCCCATCATCCTGAAATGGCCGCTGTGGGGTAAGAACGGCCCACATGGTGAACTATGCGGATAAGGAAGAATTTATAGAGACAATGGCGGATTTTATTAAAGCCATTTATATATTGTTTGGGGGGGGGGCAGGATGGTGGAC
>NW_017307833.1:291383-292178 GCF_000935625.1 Nanorana parkeri
GCATGTGCGATCGCCGGCACCCGAACGCGTGGCACATTAGTGCCTGCGTTCCCGGTCCAGTGCGATGTGCAAAAAGTAGTGCTTGCAGCATTTTTTTGCCGATCGCACTGGACCGCAACGCAGGCACTAATGTGCAACATGTTCGGGTGCCGGCGATCGCACTGCGGGCGGGGGCTGCGGTGTCATTGACATCCAAAAGACTGCCGCTGGGTGCCGCCATCTTGGATGTGATGTCAGCAGACTCACAGCTGCCGCTCTCTATCTGGTGTAGGCAAACTCTGGCCTTCCAGCTGTGCTTTAACTACAAATCCCATCATGCATCTGCCTCCGGGAGTCATGTCTGTGGCTGTCAGAGTCTTGCAATGCCTCATGGGATTCGTAGTTCCACAACAGCTGGAGGGCCAGAGTTTGCCCATCCCGGGCTGTATAGTATTCCCCTTCTCTTGTCCCCTGGCAAGATTATGTAGGAAGGAGTGGAGGAGCTGGACCAGCATTGCTTAGACACTCCCAGAAGAGGAGGGGGCCGGTTGGGGAGGGAATTGACTCTTTCTGTGATAACAAGTAAAGATGAATTATGGAAATAAAAACGCTGCGAGCATTTCAAACACCCGACGTGTCTGTGTTTTCGGAATCTGTGACCGGTTCTCTTTATGACAGATGTCCCGGCGCTGTGACACGGGTCAATCTGCAGGTATTGTCATCCGATGTCTCAGGAGGAAAGGGTTAAGCGTTGCCTGGCGTCTCCTGACCGAAGGATAGATACAGCGTCCTCAGAGAGACTCAGGAATCCCCCCC
>NW_017307833.1:292344-293484 GCF_000935625.1 Nanorana parkeri
CACCTACCTGCCGCCACGGCCTCTGCGCGCTCAACATCCGGCCCGGGAGGGGGCTGCTTGACTGGTTTGGGGCTCCGCTCGGGATCTGACGGCTGGGGGGCGGCTCCGGTGACACGAGGGGCAGAGCAGGCCTGTGGGGACAGAAAACAGGAAGTTGTCAGAAATTGTTTATCATTAATAACAGTTACAATGTATCCAAAGACGAGACGTTCCTCCTCGGCCGGCATGTGGCGGGGAAGGCGAGACCCTCCGGAGGCTTCCTGATTGGCCAGAAAGCCGCCTCCATGCTCTTGAGAAGCATGGGGACGGCTTCCCGGCTAATCAGGAAGCCAGGCAGCGTGTAAAGACTCGCTAACCTGGCTTCCTGAATGGGACTTCCGGTATCGGTATTCGGTATCAGCAAGTACCGAAGAAATAATATTGGTACTCGAACTCGATATCGAAATATGACCCCTCCCGTGGCAACCAATCAGCTTCCAGCTCCAAAAATGAATACTGGAAGCTGGGTTGGTCGCTTTGCACAGCTCCTCCGATCTTAGTAAATTCCCCCCAATGTGTCTCAGTGGTGCCGCTGCTTCCCGGTGAGTGCGGCTTCCTCTCACAGACCGGCCATCATTCCTCTGCTCTCGATTCCATTCCTGCAACTGACGGGTCCACTGAGGACTTTACTCGCCCCCCGAGTGCCGCGCTCTTAGTTTTGGATGTGGTTGGTAGGCCCCCCCGGCAGGTTTGTATCGCTGTCTGTGTCAACATTCACCCTCCTCTCTCTGTTGTCACCGGGACAGGAAGTGATAGGAAGTCCAGAATGTTACGGCTGTCACCAGAACGGGAATAGAGAGGAAATCTTTCAACGGGGGTTACTGAATCTGGTGACAACTCCTCAGGGATTTCCTCTCGTTTCCTGTTGTGGCTCGGGGAACAGGAAGTGGAGGGAAATCTCCCCAAGGAGACAAAAACAGCTAAAATAACATCTGAGGGGTTTGATCCCTTCCCTGCTGCCACAAGAAGGGATGCCATGTGCATCATCAAAGCGAGATCGTCGGGAATTCAGAACTGTCCCAGCGGCCGGGGAAGAGTTAACGGAGGAAGACGCAGAACAGCCGTCACCTTTACTGGCGGGCGCATCCGAGTCTAACATCA
>NW_017307833.1:294553-295000 GCF_000935625.1 Nanorana parkeri
GTCAAATCCGCGGCCATAAAAACACTGCAAAAACATATCGCAGACGAAACCGCCAAACATGAGAGCGCCCGACCCGTATACACTCACCATAACTATTCCGACATCCTGACAAACTATGCGCCGGGTGACATACATCAGAGAAGATCCACCTTTCATCATGAAAGAGCCGTCCCTGAGCTCCAGTCACTGGCTTCACCTAGGCTGAGATGATGTCATCAGTGTGCTGCAGGCAGGTGGGAGGTGGACTCCAATCAATGTCATGTACCCCAGGTGGACTCCAATTAATGTCATGTACCCCAGGTGGACTCCAATGTCATGTACCCCAGGTGGACTCCAATGTCATGTACCCCAGGTGCACTCCAATGTCATGTACCCCAGGTGGACTCCAATCAATGTCATGTACCCCAGGTGGACTCCAATGTCATGTACCCCAGGTGGACTCCAATG
>NW_017307833.1:297389-298118 GCF_000935625.1 Nanorana parkeri
AAAAACATATCGCAGACGAAACCGCCAAACATGAGAGCGCCCGACCCGTATACACTCACCATAACTATTCCGACATCCTGACAAACTATGCGCCGGGTGACATACATCAGAGAAGATCCACCTTTCATCATGAAAGAGCCGTCCCTGAGCTCCAGTCACTGGCTTCACCTAGGCTGAGATGATGTCATCAGTGTGCTGCAGGCAGGTGGGAGGTGGACTCCAATCAATGTCATGTACCCCAGGTGGACTCCAATTAATGTCATGTACCCCAGGTGGACTCCAATGTCATGTACCCCAGGTGGACTCCAATGCCATGTACTCCAGGTGGACCCCAATCAATGTTATGTACCCCAGGTGGACTCCAATGCCATGTACCCCAGGTGGACTCCAATGTCATGTACCCCAGGTGGACTCCAATGTCATGTACCTCAGGTGAACTCCAATCAATGTTATGTACCCCAGGTGGACTCCAATGCCATGTACCCCAGGTGGACCCCAATCAATGTTATGTACCCCAGGTGGACTCCAATCAATGTCATGTACCCCAGGTGGACTCCAATGTCATGTACTCCAGGTGGACCCTAATCAATATCGTGCACCCCAGGTGGACTCCAAGGTGTAGAAACATCTCAGGAATGGCCATGAGAAATGAGGCACCTGAGCTAAATCTCCAGCGTTGTTGCATGGGGAAGGGGGGGGGGGGGGATCTTTTTTAAATGTGGAGTTTGC